>NC_134359.1:276591333-276725643 GCF_048569485.1 Anomaloglossus baeobatrachus
TGTTTTTATTCTGTGTTTAAATAAAAGTGTTACATTTTAAGGAACAGAAGCATCATATATATTCTTGTCTTAAGGATATAAGTGGCATATGTGTATGTTGCTGTCTGTGTGTGGATGGGGCCCACTGAGACTCAACCGGGAACACAAAAACCTGAAGCCGACCCTGGCTGCCTTAACATTGGGATCAATTAAAAATATGTGAGTAACTCTACTTTCTGTGTATAAGTGACGGCTGTGAGTGATCCTGGACTGTATCTGTATTGTACTGTGTGTATAAGTGACGGCTGTGAGTGATCATGGACTGTATCTGTATTGTACGGTGTGTATAAGTGACGGCTGTGAGTTATCCTGGACTGTATCTGTATTGTACTGTGTGTATAAGTGACGGCTGTGAGTGATACTGGACTGTGTCTGTATTGTACTGTGTGTATAAGTGACGGCTGTGAGTGATCCTGGACTGTGTCTGTATTGTACGGTGTGTATAAAAGTGACGGCTGTGAGTTATCCTGGACTGTGTCTGTATTGTACTGTGTGTATAAGTGATGGCTGTGAGTGATCCTGGACTATATCTGTATTGTACTGTGTGTATAAGTGACGGCTCTGAGTTATCCTGGACTGTATCTGTATTGTACGGTGTGTATAAGTGACGGCTGTGAGTGATCCTGGACTGTATCTGTATTGTACTGTGTGTATAAGTGACGGCTGTGAGTGATCCTGGACTGTATCTGTATTGTACTGTGTGTATAAGTGATGGCTGTGAGTGATCCTGGACTGTATCTGTATTGTACTGTGTATAAGTGACGGCTGTGAGTGATCCTGGACTGTATCTGTATTGTACTGTGTGTATAAGTGACGGCTGTGAGTGATCCTGGACTGTATCTGTATTGTACTGTGTGTATAAGTGACTGCTGTGAGTGATACTGGACTGTGTCTGTATTGTACTGTGTGTATAAGTGACGGCTGTGAGTGATCCTGGGCTGTATCTGTATTGTACTGTGTGTATAAGTGACGGCTGTGAGTGATCCTGGACTGTGTCTGTATTGTACTGTGTGTATAAGTGACGGCTGTGAGTGATCCTGGACTGTATCTGTATTGTACTGTGTGTATAAGTGACGGCTGTGAGTGATCCTGGACTGTATCTGTATTGTACTGTGTGTATAAGTGACGGCTGTGAGTGATCCTGGACTGTATCTGTATTGTACTGTGTGTATAAGTGATGGCTGTGAGTGATCCTGGACTGTATCTGTATTGTACTGTGTGTATAAGTGACGGCTGTGAGTTATCCTGGACTGTATCTGTATTGTACTGTGTGTATAAGTGACAGCTGTGAGTTTTCCTGGACTGTATCTGTATTGTACTGTATGTATAAGTGACAGCTGTGAGTGATCCTGGACTGTGTCTGTATTGTACTGTGTGTATAAGTGACGGCTGTGAGTGATCCTGGACTGTATCTATATTGTACTGTGTATAAGTGACTGCTGTGAGTGATACTGGACTGTATCTGTATTGTACTGTGTGTATAAGTGACTGCTGTGAGTGATACTGGACTGTGTCTGTATTGTACTGTGTGTATAAGTGACAGCTGTGAGTGATACTGGACTGTATCTGTATTGTACTGTGTGTATAAGTGACTGCTGTGAGTGATACTGGACTGTGTCTGTATTGTACTGTGTGTATAAGTGACAGCTGTGAGTGATACTGGACTGTATCTGTAATGTACTGTGTGTATAAGTGACGGATGTGAGTGATCCTGGACTGTGTCTGTATTGTACTGTGTGTATAAGTGACGGCTGTGAGTGATCCTGGACTGTGTCTGTATTGTACAGTGTATATATGACGGCTGTGAGTGATCCTGGACTGTATCTGTATTGTACGGTGTGTATAAGTGACGGCTGTGAGTGATCCTGGACTGTATCTGTATTGTACTGTGTGTATAAGTGACTGCTGTGAGTTATCCTGGACTGTATCTGTATTGTACTGTGTGTATAAGTGACAGCTGTGAGTTATCCTGGACTGTGTCAGTATTGTACTGTGTGTATAAGTGACGGCTGTGAGTGATCCTGGACTGTATCTGTATTGTACTGTGTGTATAAGTGACAGCTGTGAGTGATACTGGACTGTATCTGTATTGTACTGTGTGTATAAGTGACGGCTGTGAGTGATCCTGGACTGTATCTGTATTGTACTGTGTGTATAAGTGACAGCTGTGAGTTATCCTGGACTGTGTCTGTATTGTACTGTGTGTATAAGTGACAGCTGTGAGTGATACTGGACTGTATCTGTATTGTACTGTGTGTATAAGTGACGGCTGTGAGTGATCCTGGACTGTATCTGTATTGTACTGTGTATAAGTGACAGCTGTGAGTTATCCTGGACTGTGTCTGTATTGTACTGTGTGTATAAGTGACAGCTGTGAGTGATACTGGACTGTATCTGTAATGTACTGTGTGTATAAGTGACGGATGTGAGTGATCCTGGACTGTGTCTGTATTGTACTGTGTGTATAAGTGACGGCTGTGAGTGATCCTGGACTGTGTCTGTATTGTACAGTGTATATATGACGGCTGTGAGTGATCCTGGACTGTATCTGTATTGTACTGTGTGTATAAGTGACGGCTGTGAGTGATCCTGGACTGTATCTGTATTGTACGGTGTGTATAAGTGACGGCTGTGAGTGATCCTGGACTGTGTCTGTATTGTACAGTGTATATATGACGGCTGTGAGTGATCCTGGACTGTATCTGTATTGTACTGTGTGTATAAGTGACGGCTGTGAGTGATCCTGGACTGTATCTGTATTGTACTGTGTGTATAAGTGACTGCTGTGAGTGATCCTGGACTGTATCTGTATTGTACTGTGTGTATAAGTGATGGCTGTGAGTGATCCTGGACTGTATCTGTATTGTACTGTGTGTATAAGTGACAGCTGTGAGTGATACTGGACTGTATCTGTATTGTACTGTGTGTATAAGTGACGGCTGTGAGTGATCCTGGACTGTATCTGTATTGTAGTACTGTAAATCTGAATGTGGCAGAACAGGGTAAGATAAATGTTCATTGGATTTATATCTAAATGCTACAGGTTGCACTCTACTGTTATGGCTAAAAATGTTAACGTTTATGGGGCCCCCACCAGATTTTCTGCCCAGGGGCCCCCACCAACCTTAATCCGGCCCTGGGCGCAGTATTGCTGTGTCAGCATGCTTACACACATCTGAGCGGGTCCGTTTATAATGAGTAACATAAAATATGGTTTATGCTGCTCTGATGTGTGTCTGCTAAATATATATATATATAGTTGCACCATATGATTTTGAACGAACTTTGTAATACACACTTCCTATTGGTATTATATCATAATGCAGTGGTGTATATTAATTGCTTAGTTATATGCGATTGGAGTGGGGATTCGATCCCGTTAGTATGGTGATACTGTGGGACTGAGAATGCGGTCTTACCACTAATCCAAATATTTGGACAATCATCCACAGCTTCACCTTTAATCCTGGCTTTTCCATGTGTGCCGGTACCCGTGTGTTATGCTGCTGTCCGCTGCCTGGCTGTCATCCGAGTATATTCCGATCAGGTGGTTGTGGGTGTTTACACCCCCGGCCATGTGGTTGGTGACGTGGCTGGTATCCAGGGGCGGAGCTATAGGAAGCGCAATTACATGGGTCATAGAGGCTCGCCTGGTAATTGGCTGTGGGATTATATATATACCTCACATCCTGGCCGTTCTAACCACGCCCCCTGACGAAGGCAACCTCGAGTTGCAGAAACGGCCGTCGGGTGGGTCACGCTCCCCCCCGTTCTTATTTGGCACCCAGTGTCTCCTCGTGTGGCTCCATAGTGAGTATATATACTGTCTGTTTTGCCTATGGTGGGAATTTTCTCTGTCACGTTATATGAACACGCAGGTTATGGCACGGGGTGTTCTAGTGACATCTAGTGGACGCTCCCGATATTTCCATAGTAAAGGTGCCTCATTAATTAGCATGTCTGGCAGATATATACATGTGGGTTCTGTGACCTTGTTTGGGGCTTTTAAGTCCTGTATTATTCCTGTTTCACCCTTTACATGTGCACTTTTCTACAAATAAATTCTTCATAAAACTATCTGGGCGTTTGATCGTTTGTCCTCTTTATGTTTCCTGCCAGCAATGACCACAAGAGGGAGCTCTGAACTGGAAAACGTATTCACAACACAAATCAGCCCCAAAACACCAGACCAACGGTGAAGTTTGGAAGTGGGAATATCATGGCATGGACCTGTTTTACAGGATACAATACTAGTAATCTTCATGTTATTGAAGGAAATATGAATGGACAAATGTGCCAAGACATTCTTAATAATAATCTGCTGCCAGGATGATGAAGATAAAACGAGGGTGGACATTTCAGAAGACAATGATCCCCAACACACAGCCAAGGAAACTCTCAATTGGTTTCAGCGAAAGAAAATAAAGCTGCTAGAATGGCCGAGCCGATCACCGGACCTGAATCCAATAGAAAATGTATGGAAGGAACTAAAGCTCAGAGTTCATAGAAGGAGCTGGAACCTTCATGATTTGAAGAGTGTTTATGTGGAAGAATGGACGAAAATCACATCTGAGCAAGGCATGCCACTAATTTCTCCGTACAGAAGGTGTCTTGACGCTTCATCACCAACAAAGGCTTTTGTACAAAGTATTAAATACATTTCAGTAAGCGTGTTCAATACTTTTTTACAGTTATTTCTCATTATTACTCATAACTTAATTTATGGTTTGATTTCTTTGCTTGAGTGGATTGGATGAGTTGTTACCGACATCTGATGAGAAATTAATGTTAATAGCGCCTTAAGAAATATATTTACTTAGAAAACTGGTGACGTGTTCAATATTTATTTCACCTGCTGTATGTACCGCACCAAGAAGGAGATGTGGTCCATAAAGGCGTGTCATTCTGACCTGAATAATTCCCTCTCACACAGCCCCAGAAACAAATTTGCATATGAGGGTGCAGAAGACGCCCCCATAGCAGTGCCCCCGAAGTGTAGATAGCAGGACTCATTAAAGACAAAGAAGTTATAAGTAAGTGTGAAATCAAGAAGTTGAATGACAAATGATGTCTCATGATTGGTGTTTCTAGATTCCAAAAATAACTTACAAGTCCATTGTCCATTTGCATGATCATTATTCATGTACAATGATTCAATATCGCATGAAACGAGGAATGCATTATTGTCAATGTGGAAAATATCCAGCTTTTGGAGAAAGTTACCCATATCACAGATGTATGACGGTAAGCAATCAACCAATGGCTTAAGTTGAGAATAGTTATGGGTGAGCATACAGATATCGGGACTGGCTTAACTAACCAGACTTAAAAAAAACAAATTGGTTTCAGAATTGACACTGGTCCCCATACCTCGCAATGAAGCTGAGACGAAACACGCGTTGAGGTGCAGGGTAGTATGCCCACCATGGCCACCAGCGGTGGGTGGTGATAGGTGTTTATTATAGTATCTTTCCACCTGGTGGCATTAGGTCCTGATTATTGACATGCTTTAGGTTTTGTGTCATGAGTAGAGATGGGCGGAGTCTCAGAAAACCGGGACTGGCGGGTCCCTGCTATTTTTTTTAGAAATCCAGTTTCAGTACCCATATAAGTGTATAGGAACCACAATCTGGTGATTAAAAATATTTGTGGAAAGGATAGGGGGATAGGAGCGCAAGCGGTGTACTCACTGAAGCTACGTGTCATGGCTGCCGCTGCTTCCAGGTCACGCATTCACTTACGGAGATGCGTGCAACTAGATTGTGCACTTAAAAATAAAGGTAGATGCTAGAATGTACGGGCTCCTTCCACGTATGATATAATTTGTCACGTTATGGGAGGCATGTTTAAAATGCAGCCGGTTTAGAGTAAACATTCTTTTTCTAAGTCCACGTGGGCATGGAGTTGTTTATAATAGAAGTGGAGATCTGGGGGTAAGACCCCTAGATCCGGGTTAGAGGGATGAGCAGATCTCTGTGCCCGTGTTGATGTGTGCTCCTCTGCTCATCCTGAGAATCCTGTTGCATGCAGCAGGAGCCTCAGGATGAGCGTGATGTGTCCTCACCTGCTCATCCTGAATGCCGCAGGAGGCTCAGGATGAGCTGCGCCCACGATGATCTGTTCTCCTCTGCTCATCCTTAGCCTCCTGCTTCATGCAGCAGGAGACTCAGGATGAGCACGATGTGTCCCCTTCTGCTCATCCTGAGCTTCTGCTTCATGCAACAGGAGGTTCAGGATGAGCGCCATGTTTACTCCTCTGCTCATCCTGAGCCTCCTGGTTCTCGAATAATGATTCTGACCTGCAGACAGCGTCTGTCATTGGTTCCAGTCAGAAGCTGTCACACAGGCTGGGGGCACGTCTCACTGTAACCAATCACAGACGCCAGGACAGCTGTTGGGCGGGGATATGATATGATAAGTGGCGCAGGAAGGCCAAAGGAGCAGTGTACAGCCGCGCAGGAGCAGTTTACAGCTGCATCGGAGCCGCGGTAAGTATGAAGCGCTAGTTTCATTCTTATCTTGTTTATTTATTTTTTTTTAATTTCTCGAGTGCCAGATCCAGATCAAACACCCAGAATCCTGGACTAGTCATGAGTTTTCTGCTTATATATTTATTTTCTTGTATTTACTTGTGTGACACCCCTGGCCTATCAGGTCGTCACAGGGTACTGCACAAACTATTCTCCCGTGCAGTATTCAACCTCCCTCATGGTTCTTGGTCCCTATCTTATGGTGTTGCCTCCAACAGCAAATCAAATCCTAGATACACACTACACCACACCCACCAGGCACACTAGTGGACGGTTTGAGTGGAATAGAGTCGTCCACCTGGGGGGTCAGGGAGGAGAGGTGAGTAGTGTAGTCAGTGAGTAGTTGGTAGTCAGTGAGAGGAGAGGAGTGAAGTAGCCCTCGAGCTGTGAGGAGCTCAGAGGAGGTTGGGAGTGGTGGCTCCCAAGAGAAGCTGTCTAGGTTTCAGACGGTGGTCTGGACCTAGAGGAGTTGGAACCCCGGTCGCAGGGGATTGTGGCAAGGTGCCTGGACCTGTCAAGGAGGACGGTCAGCAGCCTAGCACTATCACCGGTCCGGGACCGAAGGCACGGTGGGGTACACGGACACTAGGTCGGGCAGAAGCTTCTGGCAACCCGGCAATTAACCTGAGGAGAACGGAGCCTTTATGATATGTTCCCACCCACTCCAGAATCGGGGCACTAGCGCAACGAGGGGGATAGGACTTTCCAAAGAAACGGTCCAGATAATCCCAAGCGTGAGCCCTGAGAGCAGGCTCCCACACTTAGCCACAGTGGGGAGCGGGGCCCGGCAAGTTTCAGACTACTGGGCCACCATGTTGAAGTTTAACTTAGAGCCAGGAGGCAGGTCACTGATCACCAGGCAACACTATAGGGGGGGACCTGGACGAGCTCCCCTCAGCGGCAGTGATACCCCTAGAATTGGTTTACCCGGTTGTTAGCATCTGCTTATTGACTGAGGGAGTACCAGAGTGACCCCTGCATCCCACGGCATCCCACCGAGTCCCGGGGCCTGCCTCTACCCATGGAGGGCAACAACACCTTGCTGCCCCACTCCATCACTCCGGGTGCTCCCAACGGCAGTGACGGTATCCCTTCCTTACCATATACCACGGGTGGCGTCACCAACTTTTCCAATCCCCTGTAATATAATCCCTCTTTTCCATTTGAGTGTGGCCCCTAGCCCCTGGGTCCGGAGACCCTCGAGCCACGAGCAACCACCACCCCCGGATCCGAGTGGTTCGATCCGCTGCAGGGGCGGCACACTTGCACAAGGTGCTTTACTATATATACAAATATATGGTTCTTTATGGCTACATGGTGGGGGACAGGGGCGCAACTACCGCGGTCGCAGCGGTCACCATTGCGACCGGGCCCAGGAGGTTAGGGGCCTGGCGGCCGCCCGGCAGTTCAGCAGCCAGCTCCTGTCAGTGAGAGAGGAGCTGCGCTGATCTGTCAAAGACCACGCAGCCGCTATATGACCCACTGCCGCTGCCGACACCGGGCCCCCCTGCCTGTTGTCAGCGGTGGCATCGGCGCCCCCTCCCCTGTCACCGTGCACAGTAATGTTGAAGCATAGAGCTGCCAGTGGCCCTCTATGCATCATCATTCTCTCCCCCCCCCCCCCGTGCCTGCGCCGCGGTGACGTCCCTCCTGTGCGACTGCTGTGCTCAGAGTGCACAGAGCGCAGGACGGGAGGACGCCGACCGAAGCATCAGGAGAACAAGGAGGGGGAGGACGAGCAGCAGTGGAAGAGGAGAGCAGTGAGTACAGAGCAGCGGCTGGGGAATGAGGAGAACAGTGAGGACAGAGCAGCGGCTGGGGAATGAGGGGAGCAGTGAGGACAGAGCAGCGGCTGGGGAATGAGGGGAGCAGTGAGGACAGAGCAGCGGCTGGGGAATGTGGGGAGCAGTGAGGACAGAGCAGCGGCTGGTGAATGAGGAGAGCAGTGAGGACAGAGCTGCGGCTGGGGAATGAGGGGAGCAGTGAGGACAGAGCAGCGGCTGGGGAATGAGGGGAGCAGTGAGGACAGAGCAGCGGCTGGGGAATGAGGGGAGCAGTGAGGACAGAACAGCGGATGGGGAATGAGGAGAGCAGTGAGGACAGAGGAGCGGCTGGGGAATGAGGGGAGCAGTGAGGACAGCAGCAGTGGAATGAGGAGACGTGTAGACAGTGCAGTAAGAGAGAGGGTGAGTACTTGTTGTTTTTTTCTTTTTTTGTTTTTCTTTTATATATATAAATTAGTGAATACACGGTGGCCAGAGGCCTGGGGAGGCTGCATTATACATGGATGCCTGGAGAGGCTGGCTGCATTAGTATACATGGAGGCCTGGAGAGGCTGGCTGCATTAGTATACATGGAGGCCTGGAGAGGCTGGCTGCATTAGTAAACATGGAGGCCTGGAGAGGCTGGCTGCATTAGTATACTTGGAGGCCTGGAGAGGCTGGCTGCATTAGTATACATGGAGGCCTGGAGAGGCTGGTTGCTATATTATACATGGAGGCCTGGAGAGGCTTGCTGCTATATTATACATGGAGGCCTGGAGAGCCTGGCTGCATTATTATACATGGAGGCCTAGAGAGGCTGGCTGCATTATTTTACATGGAGGACTGGGGAGGCTGGCTGCTATATTATACATGGAGGCCTGGAGAGGCTGGCTGCATTATTATACATGGAGGCCGGCTGCATTATTATACATGGAGGCCTGGGGAGGCTGGCTGCATTATTATACATGGAGGCCTGGAGAGGCTGGCTGCTATATTATACATGGAGGCCTGGAGAGGCTGGCTGCATTATTATATATGGAGGCCTGGGAGGCTGCATAATAGGACACCTTATACATAGACTATAGGGGTGTATTATACATAGAGGTCTATGGGGCTGCATTATACATGGAGGTCTATGGGGCTGAATAATGCAAAATGAAGGACACCTTTTACATGGAATAAAGGGGTGCATTATACATGGAGGAGTATGGGGCTGCATAATACAATGTGAAGTTTTATGGGGTTGCGTTATAATACATATAGGACTATGGGGGCTACATTATAATATATGGAGGACTATGGAGCCTACCTTATACATGGACTATGGGGGTGCATTATAAAACATGGAGGACTACAGTATGTGGTGCAGTATAATATATGGAGTACTATGGGGTGAATTTGAATACATGGCGAACTATGAGAAATGCATTAAAATTGAAGGGCTACTTTATACATGGAGGATTATGAGGGTGCATTATAATATATAGAGGACTATGTTTTGCAGTATAATATATGGAGGACTATGGGGTGAATTATAATACATGGAGAACTATGGAGCTGCATTCTAATATATGAAGGGTTATGTGGGACCCTTTGTACTATTTGGAAGGCAATGTTGGGGCCATTATTGTATTTGGAGAACTATATACAAGGGGGGACAAAGATACAAGCAGGGGATGGGAACGTTTTGTGCTGAGGGAAAAAGGCTCTTTCCCTCGGCACCCAGCTTTGCTATGCTCTGATATACATCTTCTCTCAGCACCCAGCTTTCCCATGCTCTGATATGGGAAAGCTGGGTGCTGAGGACAAGATAAATATCAGAACATAGGAAAGCTGGGTGCTGATAGAGGGATTTCAGATCATGGGAAACCTGGGTGCTGAGGGTAAGAGCCAAGTGTCAGCATCATTGTCCTGTACCCAGAGTGTCAGTGTCATTATCCCCTACCCCAAGTGTCGGTGTATGTGGAGGGCGGGGTCCCCGGTCTGAACTTTGCACCGGGGCCCATCCAACTCTAGTTACGCCACTGGTGGGGGACGTTTGACTTTCATATAAGTAATATTGGGAATGTCTGTATTTCATATGATGTTATAACTGATGACATATTCCTAGATTTATATGTTTCGACATTGCCTATAACAGTTCCATATACCTGAGTATACATAACCTATCAGGAAAATCTCAAACCCATATTAAAATGTAAATTTTATTTGTAATATTAAAATGATCCCAACAACACACAAACAGATAATGACCGAGGTCAGGTTACCCCTCAAAAAAGTTGATAAATCCTAGCTAGAGGACGGTAGACGGGAGGGGGGGGGGTTGCTATAGGGAGGGAAAAACTCAGATGACCCTCAATAATATCAGTGTCCCTACCTACCAACGGAGGGTGTGACCAACTTAAGGTGTCACACCCTCCGTTGGTAGGTAGGGACACTGATATTATTGAGGGTCATTCGAGTTCTTCCCTCCCTATAGCAACCCCCTACCCCCCACGCCTACCGTCTTCTAGCTAGGATTTATCAACTTTTTTGAGGGGTGACCTGACCTCGGTCATTATCTGTTTGTGTGTTGCTGGGATCATTTTAATATTACAAATAAAATTTACATTTTAATATGGGTTTGAGGTTTTCTTGTTAGTCCTTCTTGTACTCTACCTGCATTTTATATTTGGTTTTGTTATACTATACATAACCTATGTATCACTTGAAACCACTGGGTTTGACCACACTGCTCTGCTTTTTAGTGTTTTTAACATGCTCCTTTGCACTTTGTGTTCTTTGTACAAATAAATATGCATTAGAAAACTATTCCAACTGTGGTATATGATTAGTATTAATTTTGAGTACTCTGGGGTAGTTTTAGTTGTTTTATTTCTGTGATTATATGCGACCTCATTGTAATATATGACTTTGCATTACTATTATATATCATTTTATTTAATTTTTGCTTGTTCTGACACCACAGGGAGAGATAACTGACAATTCAAGACAGCTGCAGTCAGCAGAGCAGCCCCTCACCCTCCTCCAACAGCTGCACATACTGTACAGCCACATGGCAGAAGAAGAGAAAGAGACAGCAGGAAAAGGAGAAAGAAGAGGAAAGAAGGAAGATAAGGAGAGACAGCAGACAGAAGAGAGAGCTTACATCAGAGACAGGAGGTGTGAGGTAAATCCGGAGATATGACGATAAATCATGATATTCAAGTATGTCAGGAAGCCCTCTCCTGGTGTCACCCCCCCTTTCCTTCACACAACTGGTTTAGCAACAAATTCCATGGCCATGTCCTGTGATATGGAAATTAGGTGGCTTTAGGGACAATGGACACAGGATGACTCTCTGCCGTCACCCTGTAGTAGGAGCTGCTATCTAATTAGCAAGGCTATGGAACTAGCAGACAGAACGACTCCAGTAAAAAATGGTTCATATCTCGCAAGCCATATTTCCGATAAATATGGCAACCATAAAAATGGTGTCTCCGCATGTGGACGATGCCGGCACCCCCTTTTTATGGGAGCAGGACATTGGGAAATGCCCCAGGCGTGATATCAGCCAATGGGGAACTGGCAGACAGGTCATGAGTCCCCTCGTTCTGTAGCTAAATTCATAACTGTCACAATGAGAGCATTGGCGTCCGCCTACGACGCTCCCAGGCAAAGTTATGGCCAATATCCCCTTTGCTGGATAATTCTGATCCATGCAGGGGGAGTGGCAGTGCTTCCCTGTGAGGTCACTAAGGTAGGAGGGGACCTGGACTTGGCCAGGTTGATAACCCTACTTCGGCCATTTTCCAGTGTTCTTCTGCTCGGGGGCCTGGTTGGGAAAGACCTGTGAGGGGGTTCCTGGAAACCTGGTCTACAGCGCCCCCCTGTGGCCAGACACACAAGGTAACTGATTGAATTGCATATCTGTTTGTAAACCATGCTTTATCTGTAACTGTACTCTGACATAACTGTATATTCTGTAGATTCCCTATTGTATATATTGTAGTTTCTAGTGTGCTTTAGGCGATTAAATTATATAATTAATCTTGGGCTGTTCTGTTATCTCGATCTTGAATCCCACGTCTGTGTGTTCGGCTAATAGTTACCGTGAAGCGGTTGGTGGCAGCGAGTTGTGCCAAGGATTATTGTGGGGAGGCCAGTGAGATTCGGGAAGATATTATATATTCCGCCCGCGGAGGTCGGGGGAATATATACCTTACTCTCACCGGGGACCCTTCAATAATCGGCATAAGTAGTATAGCGGCCTCCTTGCTTATTGTCGGGCAATTCCATAATTGGCCTGACTATAAGAGGGGCGCTAGAGAGCGCGTCACGTGCTCTGTCTGTCGGTCGGGAGGTATAAAGTAGGGGTGACCCCCACTTGTTACCCCCCGATTGTGACGTACTGGTAGCCACCGGGGGGGTCACTCAGAAATCCCCCGCGCTGGCTACCAGTACGTCACAATCGGGGGGTAACAAGTGGGGGTCACCCCTACTTTATACCTCCCGACCGACAGACAGAGCACGTGACGCGCTCTCTAGCGCCCCTCTTATAGTCAGGCCAATTATGGAATTGCCCGACAATAAGCAAGGAGGCCGCTATACTACTTATGCCGATTATTGAAGGGTCCCCGGTGAGAGTAAGGTATATATTCCCCCGACCTCCGCGGGCGGAATATATAATATCTTCCCGAATCTCACTGGCCTCCCCACAATAATCCTTGGCACAACTCGCTGCCACCAACCGCTTCACGGTAACTATTAGCCGAACACACAGACGTGGGATTCAAGATCGAGATAACAGAACAGCCCAAGATTAATTATATAATTTAATCGCCTAAAGCACACTAGAAACTACAATATATACAATAGGGAATCTACAGAATATACAGTTATGTCAGAGTACAGTTACAGATAAAGCATGGTTTACAAACAGATATGCAATTCAATCAGTTACCTTGTGTGTCTGGCCACAGGGGGGCGCTGTAGACCAGGTTTCCAGGAACCCCCTCACAGGTCTTTCCCAACCAGGCCCCCGAGCAGAAGAACACTGGAAAATGGCCGAAGTAGGGTTATCAACCTGGCCAAGTCCAGGTCCCCTCCTACCTTAGTGACCTCACAGGGAAGCACTGCCACTCCCCCTGCATGGATCAGAATTATCCAGCAAAGGGGATATTGGCCATAACTTTGCCTGGGAGCGTCGTAGGCGGACGCCAATGCTCTCATTGTGACAGTTATGAATTTAGCTACAGAACGAGGGGACTCATGACCTGTCTGCCAGTTCCCCATTGGCTGATATCACGCCTGGGGCATTTCCCAATGTCCTGCTCCCATAAAAAGGGGGGTGCCGGCATCGTCCACATGCGGAGACACCATTTTTATGGTTGCCATATTTATCGGAAATATGGCTTGCGAGATATGAACCATTTTTTACTGGAGTCGTTCTGTCTGCTAGTTCCATAGCCTTGCTAATTAGATAGCAGCTCCTACTACAGGGTGACGGCAGGGAGTCATCCTGTGTCCATTGTCCCTAAAGCCACCTAATTTCCATATCACAGGACATGGCCATGGAATTTGTTGCTAAACCAGTTGTGTGAAGGAAAGGGGGGGTGGCACCAGGAGAGGGCTTCCTGACATACTTGAATATCATGATTTATCGTCATATCTCCGGATTTACCTCACACCTCCCCCCTTTTGAGGGCGCTAGGGGGCAGCACACTCCGGTGTTCCCCCGTGCGCCCGTCCGCGACCTCTCCTTGTCGAGACAGCCCGTCTGCGTTACCGTGGTCACGGCCCCTTTTGTGGCGAATGGTGAAGTTGTATTGCTGGAGCGCAAGGCTCCATCGCAACAATCGCCCATTCGTCCCAGAGACGGTGTGCAACCAGCTGAGGGGATTGTGGTCCGTCTCCACGATGAAGTGGCGCCCGTATAGATAGGGTTGCAGACGCTGCAGGGCCCACACTATGGCCAGGCACTCCTTCTCCATCGTGGAATAGGCAACTTCCCTTGGTAACAGCTTCCTGCTCAGGTACAAGACTGGGTGCTCTTGGCTCGCAGAGTCCACCTGGCTGAGCACCGCACCGAGGCCGAAGTCACTGGCGTCGGTCTGCACTACAAACGGCCGCGTGAAGTCGGCTGCCTGTAGCACGGGCGGGCTGGACAGGGCGTCCTTTAGGGCCCGGAAGGCTGTCTCGCAGTCCATTGTCCAATCGACTGCAGAGGGCAGCTTCTTCTTGGTGAGGTCCGTCAAGGGCTTTGCCAGGCTACTATAGCATGGAACAAACCTCCTATAGTACCCAGCGGTCCCCAAGAAGGACATCACCTGCTTCTTGGTCCTGGGGGTGGGCCAGGATGCGATGGCTTCCACTTTCTCAGGCTCGGGCTTCAGTGTTCTCCCACCTACCCGGTGACCGAGGTACTGGACCTCGCTCATGGCCAGCTGACACTTTCCCGGCTTGATGGTCAAACCTGCCCGGTGGATCCGCCTGAGCACCTGTGCTAGATGCTCTAGGTGGTCCTCCCAGGTGGGACTGAAGACGGCAATGTCATCCAGGTACGCGGCCGCGTACCCTTCAAGTCCCTTGAGCAGGGTGTTGTCCATCCGCTGGAAAGTGGCAGGGGCATTCCTCATGCCGAATGGCATCACCGTGGACTCGTACAGTCCAAATGGGGTAATAAAGGCAGAGCGTTCCCTGGCCTTGCGAGTCAGGGGGATCTGCCAATATCCCCGGCTCAGATCCATGATGGTCAGGTACTGAGCCCCGGCCAACTGATCGAGCAGGTCATCGATGCGTGGCATTGGGTACGCATCGGCGACCGTGACAGCATTGAGCCCCCGGTAGTCCACGCAGAACCGAGTGGTTCGGTCCTTCTTAGGGACGAGGACTACAGGCGAGGCCCAAGCGCTGTTGGATGCCTGGATCACCCCCAGCTTCAGCATCTCGTCAATCTCCTGGCGCATGTGTTGCTGCACCTCCAGGGAGACCCGATATGCTGAACGCCGGATCGGGGGATGATCCCCAGTGTCCACGTGATGGACAGCCAAGTCAGTCCTTCCGGGCTGGTTGGTGGGATTCAAGATCGAGATAACAGAACAGCCCAAGATTAATTATATAATTTAATCGCCTAAAGCACACTAGAAACTACAATATATACAATAGGGAATCTACAGAATATACAGTTATGTCAGAGTACAGTTACAGATAAAGCATGGTTTACAAACAGATATGCAATTCAATCAGTTACCTTGTGTGTCTGGCCACAGGGGGGCGCTGTAGACCAGGTTTCCAGGAACCCCCTCACAGGTCTTTCCCAACCAGGCCCCCGAGCAGAAGAACACTGGAAAATGGCCGAAGTAGGGTTATCAACCTGGCCAAGTCCAGGTCCCCTCCTACCTTAGTGACCTCACAGGGAAGCACTGCCACTCCCCCTGCATGGATCAGAATTATCCAGCAAAGGGGATATTGGCCATAACTTTGCCTGGGAGCGTCGTAGGCGGACGCCAATGCTCTCATTGTGACAGTTATGAATTTAGCTACAGAACGAGGGGACTCATGACCTGTCTGCCAGTTCCCCATTGGCTGATATCACGCCTGGGGCATTTCCCAATGTCCTGCTCCCATAAAAAGGGGGTGCCGGCATCGTCCACATGCGGAGACACCATTTTTATGGTTGCCATATTTATCGGAAATATGGCTTGCGAGATATGAACCATTTTTTACTGGAGTCGTTCTGTCTGCTAGTTCCATAGCCTTGCTAATTAGATAGCAGCTCCTACTACAGGGTGACGGCAGGGAGTCATCCTGTGTCCATTGTCCCTAAAGCCACCTAATTTCCATATCACAGGACATGGCCATGGAATTTGTTGCTAAACCAGTTGTGTGAAGGAAAGGGGGGGTGACACCAGGAGAGGGCTTCCTGACATACTTGAATATCATGATTTATCGTCATATCTCCGGATTTACCTCACAGGAGGTAAGAGAGAGTCAGGAGGTAAGAGAGAGTCAAGAGGGAAGAGAGAGAGACAGAAGGGAAGAGAGAGATAGGAGGGAAGAGAGACAGGAGGGAAGAGAGACAGGAGGGAAGAGAGAGAGACAGGAGGGAAGAGAGAGACGGGAGGGAAGAGAGAGACAGGAGGGAAGAGAGAGACAGGAGGGAAGAGAGAGAGACAGGAGGGAAGAGAGAGAGACAGGAGGGAAGAGAGAGAGACAGGAGGGAAGAGAGAGACAGGAGGGAAGAGAGACAGGAGGGAAGAGAGAGACAGGAGGGAAGAGAGAGACAGGAGGGAAGAGAGAGAGAGACAGAAGGGAAGAGAGACAGGAGGGAAGAGAGAGACAGGAGGGAGGAGAGAGACGGGAGGGAAGAGAGAGACAGGAGGGAAGAGAGAGAGACAGGAGGGAAGAGAGAGAGACAGGAGGGAAGAGAGAGAGACAGGAGGGAAGAGAGAGACAGGAGGGAAGAGAGACAGGAGGGAAGAGAGAGACAGGAGGGAAGAGAGAGACAGGAGGGAAGAGAGAGAGAGACAGAAGGGAAGAGAGAGAGACAGGAGGGAAGAGAGAGAGACAGGAGGGAAGAGAGAGAGACAGGAGGGAAGAGAGAGAGACAGGAGGGAAGAGAGAGAGACAGGAGGGAAGAGAGAGAGACAGGAGGGAAGAGAGAGAGAGACAGAAGGGAAGAGAGACAGGAGGGAAGAGAGAGAGACAGGAGGGAAGAGAGAGACAGGAGGGAAGAGAGAGACTGGAGGGAAGAGAGAGACAGGAGGGAAGAGGGAGAGACAGGAGGGAAGAGGGAGAGACAGGAGGGAAGAGGGAGAGACAGGAGGGAAGAGGGAGAGACAGGAGGGAAGAGAGAGACAGGAGGGAAGAGAGAGACAGGAGAAAAGAGAGACAGGAGGGAAGAGGGAAAGAAAGGAGGGAAGAGGGAAGAGAGACTGGAGGGAAGAGAGAGAGACTGGAGGGAAGAGAGAGAGACTGGAGGGAAGAGAGAGACAGGAGAAAAGAGAGACAGGAGGGAAGAGGGAAAGAAAGGAGGGAAGAGGGAAAGACAGGAGGGAACAGAGACTGGAGGGAAGAGAGAGACAGGAAGGAAGAGAGAGAGACTGGAGAGAAGAGAGAGAGACTGGAGGGAAGAGAGAGAGACTGGAGGGAAGAGAGAGAGACTGGAGGGAAGAGAGAGACTAGAGGGAAGAGAGAGAGAGACAGGAGGGAAGAGAGAGACAGGAGGGAAGAGAGAGACAGGAGGGAAGAGAGAGACCGGAGGGAAGAGAGAGACAGGAGGGAAGAGAGAGACAGGAAGGAAGAGAGAGACAGGAGGGAAGAGAGAGAGACAGGAGGGAAGAGAGAGACAGGAGGGAAGAGAGAGACAGGAGGGAAGAGAGAGAGACAGGAGGGAAGAGAGAGAGACAGGAGGGAAGAGAGAGAGGAGGGAAGAGAGAAAGACAGGAGGGAAGAGAGAGACAGGAGGGAAGAGAGAGACAGGAGGGAAGAGAGAGACAGGAGGGGAGAGAGAGACAGGAGGGAAGAGAGAGAGGAGGGAAGAGAGAAAGACAGGAGGGAAGAGAGAGACAGGAGGGAAGAGAGAGAGACAGGAGGGAAGAGAGAGACAGGAGGGAAGAGAGAGACTGGAGGGAAGAGAGAGACTGGAGGGAAGAGAGAGACAGGAGGGAAGAGGGAGAGACAGGAGGGAAGAGGGAGAGACAGGAGGGAAGAGGGAGAGACAGGAGGGAAGAGGGAGAGACAGGAGGGAAGAGAGAGACAGGAGGGAAGAGAGAGACAGGAGAAAAGAGAGACAGGAGGGAAGAGGGAAAGAAAGGAGGGAAGAGGGAAGAGAGACTGGAGGGAAGAGAGAGAGACTGGAGGGAAGAGAGAGAGACTGGAGGGAAGAGAGAGACAGGAGAAAAGAGAGACAGGAGGGAAGAGGGAAAGAAAGGAGGGAAGAGGGAAAGACAGGAGGGAAGAGAGACTGGAGGGAAGAGAGAGACAGGAAGGAAGAGAGAGAGACTGGAGAGAAGAGAGAGAGACTGGAGGGAAGAGAGAGAGACTGGAGGGAAGAGAGAGAGACTGGAGGGAAGAGAGAGACTAGAGGGAAGAGAGAGAGAGACAGGAGGGAAGAGAGAGACAGGAGGGAAGAGAGAGACAGGAGGGAAGAGAGAGACAGGAAGGAAGAGAGAGACAGGAGGGAAGAGAGACAGGAGGGAAGAGAGAGACAGGAAGGAAGAGAGAGACAGGAGGGAAGAGAGAGAGACAGGAGGGAAGAGAGAGACAGGAGGGAAGAGAGAGACAGGAGGGAAGAGAGAGACAGGAAGGAAGAGAGAGACAGGAGGGAAGAGAGAGAGACAGGAGGGAAGAGAGAGACAGGAGGGAAGAGAGAGACAGGAGGGAAGAGAGAGAGACAGGAGGGAAGAGAGAGAGACAGGAGGGAAGAGAGAGAGGAGGGAAGAGAGAAAGACAGGAGGGAAGAGAGAGACAGGAGGGAAGAGAGAGACAGGAGGGAAGAGAGAGACAGGAGGGGAGAGAGAGACAGGAGGGAAGAGAGAGAGGAGGGAAGAGAGAAAGACAGGAGGGAAGAGAGAGACAGGAGGGAAGAGAGAGACAGGAGGGAAGAGAGAGACAGGAGGGAAGAGAGAGACAGGAGGGGAGAGAGAGACAGGAGGGAAGAGAGAGACAGGAGGGAAGAGAGAGACAGGAGGGAAGAGAGAGACAGGAGGGAAGAGAGAGACAGGAGGGAAGAGAGAGACAGGAGGGAAGAGAGAGAGACAGGAGGGAAGAGAGAGAGGAGGGAAGAGAGAAAGACAGGAGGGAAGAGAGAGACAGGAGGGAAGAGAGAGACAGGAGGGAAGAGAGAGACAGGAGGGAAGAGAGAGACAGGAGGGAAGAGAGAGAGACAGGAGGGAAGAGAGAGACAGGAGGGAAGAGAGAGAGACAGGAGGGAAGAGAGAGACAGGAGGGAAGAGAGAGACAGGAGGGAAGAGAGAGACAGGAGGGAAGAGAGAGAGACAGGAGGGAAGAGAGAGAGGAGGGAAGAGAGAAAGACAGGAGGGAAGAGAGAGACAGGAGGGAAGAGAGAGACAGGAGGGAAGAGAGAGACAGGAGGGAAGAGAGAGACAGGAGGCAAGAGAGAGAGACAGGAGGGAAGAGAGAGACAGGAGGGAAGAGAGAGACAGGAGGGAAGAGAGAGACAGGAGGGAAGAGAGAGACAGGAGGGAAGAGAGAGACAGGAGGGAAGAGAGAGACAGGAGGGAAGAGAGAGAGGAGGGAAGAGAGAGAGACAGGAGGGAAGAGAGAGAGACAGGAGGGAAGAGAGACTGTGATCAGCAGTTTCCAGGCGATGCACTTTTTTTTCCTCCATGTTGCAGGTATCTTTACACTTTGGTTTGGTTCTGTTGCCGTGTGTAATCATTGTGTTATCTGTGACAATACATGGGACCAGAGGCGTACCGTCAATAGAGGCAGGCCACACCACTACTATGGGGCCCGTGAGCTGGGGGGCCTGCGACGGCTGCCCGCGGTGTCAGCTCCAGCTCCGGGCACCCCCACCCCGGATCACACTTGAAAGCAATGATGAGACTGAGCGCACCTTATCATTATTGTCCCTCTGGTGTCTCTGCTGTCTGACAGCTCGACACAGCACTGCGCCTGTAAGTGTATGTGCACACGTTACCTTTTTTTATGACCACAAAGATGCAGCGTTTTTTGGCCGCACAAAAATGCACCCGCGGTAAAACCGTATCTATGTATCACTTGAAACCACTGGGTTTGACCACACTGCTCTGCTTTTTAGTGTTTTTAACATGCTCCTTTGCACTTTGTGTTCTTTGTACAAATAAAATTGCATTAGAAAACTATTCCAACTGTGGTATATGATTAGTATTAATTTTGAGTACTCTGGGGTAGTTTTAGTTGTTTTTTTTCTGTGATTATATGCGACCTCATTGTAATATATGAATTTGCATTACTATTATGTATCATTTTACTCCATTTGTGCTTGTTCTGACGCCACAGGGAGAGAACTGAAGACTCAGGACAGCTGCAGTCAGCAGAGCAGCCCCTCACCCTCCTCCAACAGCTGCACATACTGTACAGCCACATGGCAGAAGAGGAGAAAGAGACAGCAGGAAAAGGAGAAAGAGGAAAGACTGTAAGGAGAGACAGCAGACACAAGCGAGAGCTGACATCAGAGACAGAAGGTAAGAGAGAGACTGGAGGGAAAAGAGAGACAGGAGGGAAGAGAGAGACAGGAGGGAAGGGAGAGACAGGAGGGAAGAGAGAGACAGGAGGGAAGAGAGAGACAGGAGGGAAGAGAGAGAGACAGGAGGGAAGAGAGAGACAGGAGGGAAGAGAGAGACCGGAGGGAAGAGAGAGAGACAGGAGGGAAGAGAGAGACAGGAGGGAAGAGAGACAGGAGGGAAGAGAGAGACAGGAGGGAAGAGAGAGAGAGACAGGAGGGAAGAGAGAGACAGGAGGGAAGAGAGAGACAGGAGGGAAGAGAGGGACAGGAGGGAAGAGAGAGACAGGAGGGAAGGGAGAGACAGGAGGAAAGAGAGGGAGAGACAGGAGGGAAGAGAGAGACAGGAGGGAAGAGAGAGACAGGAGGGAAGGGAGAGACAGGAGGGAAGAGAGGGAGAGACAGGAGGGAAGAGAGAGACAGGAGGGAAGAGAGAGACAGGAGGGAAGGGAGAGACAGGAGGAAAGAGAGGGAGAGACAGGAGGGAAGAGAGAGACAGGAGGGAAGAGAGAGACAGGAGGGAAGGGAGAGACAGGAGGGAAGAGAGGGAGAGACAGGAGGGAAGAGAGACAGGAGGGAAGAGAGAGACAGGAGGGAAGAGAGACAGGAGGGAAGAGAGACAGGAGGGAAGAGAGAGACAGGAGGGAAGAGAGACAGGAGGGAAGAGAGACAGGAGGGAAGAGAGAGACAGGAGGGAAGAGAGACAGGAGGGAAGAGAGAGACAGGAGGGAAGAGAGAGACAGGAGGGAAGAGAGAGACAGGAGGGAAGAGAGAGACAGGAGGGAAGAGAGAGACAGGAGGGAAGAGAGAGACAGGAGGGAAGAGAGGGACAGGAGGGAAGAGAGGGACAGGAGGGAAGAGAGAGACTGAAGGGAAGAGAGAGACAGGAGGGAAGAGAGGGAGAGACAGGAGGGAAGAGAGAGACAGGAGGGAAGAGAGAGACAGGAGGGAAGAGAGAGACAGGAGGGAAGAGAGAGACAGGAGGGAAGAGAGAGAGACAGGAGGGAAGAGAGAGAGACAGGAGGGAAGGGAGAGACAGGAGGGAAGAGAGGGAGAGACAGGAGGGAAGAGAGATAGGAGGGAAGAGAGAGACTGGAGGGAAGAGAGAGACAGGAGGGAAGAGAGAGACAGGAGGGAAGAGAGAGAGACAGGAGGGAAGAGAGAGAGACAGGAGGGAAGGGAGAGACAGGAGGGAAGAGAGGGAGAGACAGGAGGGAAGAGAGATAGGAGGGAAGAGAGAGACTGGAGGGAAGAGAGAGACAGGAGGGAAGAGAGAGACAGGAGGGAAGAGAGACAGGAGGGAAGAGAGGGACAGGAAGGAAGAGAGGGACAGGAGGGAAGAGAGAGACTGAAGGGAAGAGAGAGACAGGAGGGAAGGGAGAGACAGGAGGGAAGAGAGGGAGAGACAGGAGGGAAGAGAGAGACAGGAGGGAAGAGAGGGAGAGACAGGAGGGAAGAGAGAGACAGGAGGGAAGAGAGAGACAGGAAGGAAGAGAGAGACAGGAGGGAAGGGAGAGACAGGAGGGAAGAGAGGGAGAGACAGGAGGGAAGAGAGACAGGAGGCAAGAGAGAGACAGGAGGCAAGAGAGAGACAGGAGGGAAGAGAGAGACAGGAGGGAAGAGAGAGACAGGAGGGAAGAGAGACAGGAGGGAAGAGAGAGACAGGAGGGAAGAGAGGGAGAGACAGGAGGGAAGAGAGAGACAGGAGGGAAGAGAGGGAGAGACAGGAGGGAAGAGAGAAAGGAGGGAAGAGAGGGAGAGACAGGAGGGAAGAGAGAGACAGGAGGGAAGAGAGGGAGAGACAGGAGGGAAGAGAGATAGGAGGGAAGAGAGAGACAGGAGGGAAGAGAGAGACAGGAGGGAAGAGAGAGACAGGAGGGAAGAGAGAGACAGGAGGGAAGAGAGAGACAGGAGGGAAGAGAGGGACAGGAGGGAAGAGAGAGACAGGAGGGAAGAGAGAGAGACAGGAGGGAAGAGAGAGACAGGAGGGAAGAGAGAGACAGGAGGGAAGAGAGAGACAGGAGGGAAGAGAGAGACTGGAGGGAAGAGAGAGACAGGAGGGAATAGAGAGACAGGAGGGAAGAGAGAGACAGGAGGGAAGAGAGAGACAGGAGGGAAGAGAGAGACAGGAGGGAAGGGAGAGACAGGAGGGAAGAGAGGGAGAGACAGGAGGGAAGAGAGATAGGAGGGAAGAGAGAGACTGGAGGGAAGAGAGAGACAGGAGGGAAGAGAGAGACAGGAGGGAAGAGAGAGACAGGAGGGAAGAGAGAGACAGGAGGGAAGAGAGGGACAGGAGGGAAGAGAGGGACAGGAGGGAAGAGAGAGACTGAAGGGAAGAGAGAGACAGGAGGGAAGGGAGAGACAGGAGGGAAGAGAGGGAGAGACAGGAGGGAAGAGAGAGACAGGAGGGAAGAGAGAGACAGGAGGGAAGAGAGAGACTGGAGGGAAGAGAGAGACAGGAGGGAAGAGAGAGACAGGAGGGAAGAGAGAGACAGGAGGGAAGAGAGAGACAGGAGGGGAGAGAGAGACTGGAGGGGAGAGAGAGACTGGAGGGAAGAGAGAGACTGGAGGGGAGAGAGAGACAGGAGGGGAGAGAGAGACAGGAGGGGAGAGAGAGACTGGAGGGAAGAGAGAGACAGGAGGGAAGAGAGAGAGACAGGAGGGAAGAGAGAGACTGGAGGGAAGAGAGAGACAGGAGGGAAGAGAGAGACAGGAGGGGAGAGAGAGACAGGAGGGAAGAGAGAGACAGGAGGGAAGAGAGAGACAGGAGGGAAGAGAGAGACAGGAGGGAAGAGAGAGACAGGAGGGGAGAGAGAGACTGGAGGGAAGAGAGAGACTGGAGGGGAGAGAGAGACAGGAGGGGAGAGAGAGACAGGAGGGGAGAGAGAGACTGGAGGGGAGAGAGAGACAGGAGGGGAGAGAGAGACAGGAGGGAAGAGAGAGACAGGAGGGAAGAGAGAGACAGGAGGGGAGAGAGAGACTGGAGGGAAGAGAGAGACTGGAGGGAAGAGAGAGACTGGAGGGAAGAGAGAGACTGGAGGGAAGAGAGAGACTGGAGGGGAGAGAGAGACAGGAGGGGAGAGAGAGACAGGAGGGGGAGAGAGACAGGAGGGAAGAGAGAGAGACAGGAGGGAAGAGAGAGACAGGAGGGAAGAGAGAGACAGGAGGGGAGAGAGAGACAGGAGGGGAGAGAGAGACAGGAGGGGAGAGAGAGACTGGAGGGAAGAGAGAGACTGGAGGGGAGAGAGAGACAGGAGGGGAGAGAGAGACTGGAGGGAAGAGAGAGACTGGAGGGGAGAGAGAGACAGGAGGGGAGAGAGAGACAGGAGGGGAGAGAGAGACTGGAGGGAAGAGAGAGAGACAGGAGGGAAGAGAGAGACAGGAGGGAAGAGAGAGACAGGAGGGAAGAGGGAGAGACAGGAGGGAAGAGAGAGAGACAGCAGGGAAGAGAGAGACAGGAGGGAAGAGAGAGAGAGACAGGAGGGAAGAGAGAGAGACAGGAGGGAAGAGAGAGACAGGAGGGAAGAGAGAGAGACAGGAGGGAAGAGAGAGAGACAGGAGGGAAGAGAGAGACTGGAGGAGAGAGAGAGAGAGACAGGAGGGAGAGAGACAGGAGGGGAGAGACAGGAGGGAGGGAGAGAGGAGGGAGGAGAGAGAGAAGGAGAGGAGAAGGAGGGAAGAGAGAGACAGGAGGGAGAGAGAGGAGGGAGAGAGACAGGAGGGAAGAGAGAGACAGGAGGGAAGAGAGGAGAGGAGGACAGGAGGGAAGAGAGATAGGAGGGAAGAGAGAGACTGGAGGGAAGAGAGA
Source organism: Anomaloglossus baeobatrachus (assembly GCF_048569485.1). Taxonomy (NCBI): domain Eukaryota; kingdom Metazoa; phylum Chordata; class Amphibia; order Anura; family Aromobatidae; genus Anomaloglossus; species Anomaloglossus baeobatrachus. Next base: position 276,615,682 of record NC_134359.1, read on the forward strand.
GACAGGAGGGAAGAGAGAGACAGGAGGGAAGAGAGAGACAGGAGGGAAGAGAGAGACAGGAGGGAAGAGAGGGACAGGAGGGAAGAGAGGGACAGGAGGGAAGAGAGAGACTGAAGGGAAGAGAGAGACAGGAGGGAAGGGAGAGACAGGAGGGAAGAGAGGGAGAGACAGGAGGGAAGAGAGAGACAGGAGGGAAGAGAGAGACAGGAGGGAAGAGAGAGACTGGAGGGAAGAGAGAGACAGGAGGGAAGAGAGAGACAGGAGGGGAGAGAGAGACAGGAGGGAAGAGAGAGACAGGAGGGAAGAGAGAGACAGGAGGGAAGAGAGAGACAGGAGGGAAGAGAGAGACAGGAGGGGAGAGAGAGACTGGAGGGGAGAGAGAGACTGGAGGGAAGAGAGAGACTGGAGGGGAGAGAGAGACAGGAGGGGAGAGAGAGACAGGAGGGGAGAGAGAGACTGGAGGGAAGAGAGAGACAGGAGGGAAGAGAGAGAGACAGGAGGGAAGAGAGAGACTGGAGGGAAGAGAGAGACAGGAGGGAAGAGAGAGACAGGAGGGGAGAGAGAGACAGGAGGGAAGAGAGAGACAGGAGGGAAGAGAGAGACAGGAGGGAAGAGAGAGACAGGAGGGAAGAGAGAGACAGGAGGGGAGAGAGAGACTGGAGGGAAGAGAGAGACTGGAGGGGAGAGAGAGACAGGAGGGGAGAGAGAGACAGGAGGGGAGAGAGAGACTGGAGGGGAGAGAGAGACAGGAGGGGAGAGAGAGACTGGAGGGGAGAGAGAGACAGGAGGGGAGAGAGAGACAGGAGGGAAGAGAGAGACAGGAGGGAAGAGAGAGACAGGAGGGGAGAGAGAGACAGGAGGGGAGAGAGAGACTGGAGGGGAGAGAGAGACAGGAGGGGAGAGAGAGACAGGAGGGAAGAGAGAGACAGGAGGGAAGAGAGAGACAGGAGGGGAGAGAGAGACTGGAGGGAAGAGAGAGACTGGAGGGAAGAGAGAGACTGGAGGGGAGAGAGAGACAGGAGGGGAGAGAGAGACAGGAGGGGAGAGAGAGACAGGAGGGAAGAGAGAGAGACAGGAGGGAAGAGAGAGACAGGAGGGAAGAGAGAGACAGGAGGGAAGAGAGAGACAGGAGGGGAGAGAGAGACAGGAGGGGAGAGAGAGACTGGAGGGAAGAGAGAGACTGGAGGGGAGAGAGAGACTGGAGGGGAGAGAGAGACAGGAGGGGAGAGAGAGACTGGAGGGAAGAGAGAGACTGGAGGGGAGAGAGAGACAGGAGGGGAGAGAGAGACAGGAGGGGAGAGAGAGACTGGAGGGAAGAGAGAGACAGGAGGGAAGAGAGAGAGACAGGAGGGAAGAGAGAGAGACTGGAGGGAAGAGAGAGACAGGAGGGAAGAGAGAGACAGGAGGGAAGAGGGAGAGACAGGAGGGAAGAGAGAGAGACAGCAGGGAAGAGAGAGACAGGAGGGAAGAGAGAGAGAGACAGGAGGGAAGAGAGAGAGACAGGAGGGAAGAGAGAGACAGGAGGGAAGAGAGAGAGACAGGAGGGAAGAGAGAGAGACAGGAGGGAAGAGAGAGACTGGAGGGAAGAGAGAGACAGGAGGGAAGAGAGAGACAGGAGGGGAGAGAGAGACAGGAGGGAAGAGAGAGACTGGAGGGGAGAGAGAGACAGGAGGGGAGAGAGAGACAGGAGGGAAGAGAGAGACAGGAGGGAAGAGAGAGACAGGAGGGGAGAGAGAGACAGGAGGGGAGAGAGAGACAGGAGGGGAGAGAGAGACAGGAGGGAAGAGAGAGAGACAGGAGGGAAGAGAGAGACAGGAGGGAAGAGAGAGACAGGAGGGAAGAGAGAGACAGGAGGGGAGAGAGAGACAGGAGGGGAGAGAGAGACTGGAGGGAAGAGAGAGACTGGAGGGGAGAGAGAGACTGGAGGGGAGAGAGAGACAGGAGGGGAGAGAGAGACTGGAGGGAAGAGAGAGACTGGAGGGGAGAGAGAGACAGGAGGGGAGAGAGAGACAGGAGGGGAGAGAGAGACTGGAGGGAAGAGAGAGACAGGAGGGAAGAGAGAGAGACAGGAGGGAAGAGAGAGAGACTGGAGGGAAGAGAGAGACAGGAGGGAAGAGAGAGACAGGAGGGAAGAGGGAGAGACAGGAGGGAAGAGAGAGAGACAGCAGGGAAGAGAGAGACAGGAGGGAAGAGAGAGAGAGACAGGAGGGAAGAGAGAGAGACAGGAGGGAAGAGAGAGACAGGAGGGAAGAGAGAGAGACAGGAGGGAAGAGAGAGAGACAGGAGGGAAGAGAGAGACTGGAGGGAAGAGAGAGACAGGAGGGAAGAGAGAGACAGGAGGGGAGAGAGAGACAGGAGGGAAGAGAGAGACAGGAGGGAAGAGAGAGAGACAGGAGGGAAGAGAGAGAGACAGGAGGGAAGAGAGAGACTGGAGGGAAGAGAGAGACTGGAGGGAAGAGAGAGACAGGAGGGAAGAAAGAGACAGGAGGGAAGAGAGAGACAGGAGGGAAGAGAGAGACAGGAGGGAAGAGAGAGAGACAGGAGGGAAGAGAGAGAGACAGGAGGGAAGAGAGAGAGACAGGAGGGAAGAGAGAGACAGGAGGGAAGAGAGAGACAGGAGGGAAGAGAGAGACAGGAGGGAAGAGAGAGACAGGAGGGAAGAGAGAGACTGGAGGGAAGAGAGAGACTGGAGGGAAGAGAGAGACAGGAGGGAAGAGAGAGACAGGAGGGAAGAGAGAGACAGGAGGGAAGAGAGAGACAGGAGGGAAGAGAGAGACTGGAGGGAAGAGAGAGACTGGAGGGAAGAGAGAGACAGGAGGGAAGAGAGAGACTGGAGGGAAGAGAGAGACTGGAGGGAAGAGAGAGACTGGAGGGAAGAGAGAGACTGGAGGGAAGAGAGAGACTGGAGGGAAGAGAGAGACAGGAGGGAAGAGAGAGACAGGAGGGAAGAGAGAGACAGGAGGGAAGAGAGAGACCGGAGGGAAGAGAGAGACAGGAGGGAAGAGAGAGACAGGAGGGAAGAGAGAGACAGGAGGGAAGAGAGAGACTGGAGGGAAGAGAGAGACTGGAGGGAAGAGAGAGACTGGAGGGAAGAGAGAGAGACAGGAGGGAAGAGAGAGAGACAGGACGGAAGAGAGAGACTGGAGGGAAGAGAGAGACTGGAGGGAAGAGAGAGACTGGAGGGAAGAGAGAGACAGGAGGGAAGAGAGAGACAGGAGGGAAGAGAGAGACTGGAGGGAAGAGAGAGACTGGAGGGAAGAGAGAGACAGGAGGGAAGAGAGAGACAGGAGGGAAGAGAGAGACTGGAGGGAAGAGAGAGACTGGAGGGAAGAGAGAGACTGGAGGGAAGAGAGAGAGACAGGAGGGAAGAGAGAGAGACAGGAGGGAAGAGAGAGACTGGAGGGAAGAGAGAGACTGGAGGGAAGAGAGAGACTGGAGGGAAGAGAGAGACTGGAGGGAAGAGAGAGACAGGAGGGAAGAGAGAGACTGGAGGGAAGAGAGAGACTGGAGGGAAGAGAGAGACTGGAGGGAAGAGAGAGACTGGAGGGAAGAGAGAGACAGGAGGGAAGAGAGAGACAGGAGGGAAGAGAGAGACTGGAGGGAAGAGAGAGGAAGGAGGGAAGAGAGAGGAAGGAGGGAAGAGAGAGACAGGAGGGAAGAGAGAGACAGGAGGGAAGAGAGAGACAGGAGGGAAGAGAGAGACAGGAGGGTAGAGAGAGACAGGAGGGAAGAGAGAGAGACAGGAGGGAAGAGAGAGACAGGAGGGAAGAGAGAGACAGGAGGGAAGAGAGAGACAGGAGGGAAGAGAGAGACAGGAGGGAAGAGAGAGACAGGAGGGAAGAGAGAGACTGGAGTAAATTCCTGAATGTAGGGGGGGAACGTGGTCTATGATATTACAACAACACGGTGCACAATTCTGTGATCAGCAGTTTCCAGACAATGCACTTGTTTTTTCCTCCATGTTGCAGGTATCTTTACACTTTGGTTTGGTTCTGTTGTTGTGTGTAATCATTGTGTTATCTGTGACAATACATGGGACCAGAGGCGTACCGTCAATAGAGGCAGACCACACCACTACTATGGGACCCGTGAGCTGGGGGGGGGCCTGCGACGGCTGCCCGCGGTGCCAGCTCCAGCTCCGGGCACCCCCCGATCGTACTTGAAAGCAATGATGAGACCGAGCGCAGCGCTCCCTTCTCATCATTGTCCCGCTGGCGTCTGTGCTGTCTGACAGCTCGACACAGCACTGCGCCTGTAAGTGTATGTGCGCATGTTGCCTTTTTTTATGACCACAAAGATGCAGAGTTTTTTGGCCGCACAAAAACGCACCCGCGGTAAAAACAGATCTAAAAACCGTATGCGTTTTTATGCGTTTTTTGCTGCGTTTTTGTTCCTGCGTTTTTTGCAATGCATTACTTGGGTGAAAAAGGCTGGCAAAAATGCAGAAATAATTGATATGTGACATCTCACCACAAAAACGTACCTCAAACAAAACTTCACTGTGTGGACAGCAAAAATGAAATCTCTTAGACTTTGCTGAGGAAGGAAGTGCATGCAGTTTTGAGGCCAAAAACGCACCCGAAAAACGTACAAAAACGCGGAAAAAAAACACAGCGTGCGCACATACCCTAATGGTTCGTGTGCTGCCTCGGTCGTGTCACAGTTAACAGACGCTGCCGTGTGACGTCACGCAGTGCACCCTGCACTGTAGCTTCCCGCCAGAGAGGATCTGTAATGGAGCCTGCAGGCCAGACCGGAGACCAGCAGGGGAAGTTAATAGCGCCCCTAATATGTGTGTATGTTTCTGTATATATAGTCTGTTTATATTAGTGAGTATATATCTGTGTACGTGTGTGTGTACGTGTGTGTGTGTGTCTATGTATTTGTGCCTGCATTTGTGTTCTGTGTGCATGTATGTGCCTACATGTGTGTCCACGTACACACACACCACACACACACACCACACACACACGCACCACATACACACACCACATACAGTGTGTGCAGGCTTGTGCCTGTTTGTCTATGTATGTGTACGTGTCTGTGCATGTGTTTGCCTGTTTGGATGTCTACATATGTGTGCGTGTCTTTGTGTACATGCACGTGCGTATCTATGTGTGAGTGGTTCCCCAGGGCAATGGGGTACCCGGGACCCAGGCTGGTAGTACTCGGTGGGGATCGTGGTCGTGGCCGATGCCTGGTCCCGTGGCCCTGGGGGCTGGTCCAAACAAAAAGGAATTTTAATAAAATATGACTACGCCACTCGCGGTGTGCGGCCAGGGATTGTGGAGGCTGCCGCTGCCGCGTCTTACTGGGGCTGATAGAGTGGGGGCAGCGCTGATAGTGTAGCTCTCCGCGAGCAGGGCTGGGGCCTCAGTGGTCTGTGTGGGGAAAACATGAAGCACGGTGGTAATAAGCCACCTGCATACTTTATGTCTGTGTGCATGTTTTCTTGTGTGTTCATGCCTGTATATTTAGGTATGTATGTATATATATATATATATGTACACTATATACAGAGCCCCTGTGTATAATGTCAATGTCGGTCACTGTACTACTTGTACACTATATACAGAATTCCTATCTATATTGTCACCGGTGATCACTGTATTACTAGTACAGTCATGGCCAAAAGTTTTGGGAATGACACAAAAATTATATTTTCACATGATCTGTTGCCCTCAGGGTTTTTTTTTTAATTAAATGTTTTTATTAAAGTTTTACAAGTTACAACCAAATGAACATTGGAGGCTACCCAGCCTCTACCCCCCTCCCATCCCTCCCCTCCCCAACAAACATTAAACAAACAGACTTGTAGAAAGGAGAGATAATGTCAAATCTGCAGCTCCACACATTCCTAGACAAATGTTTTTAAGTACCATTATTACATTTATCAATTAATCCAATTAAACTTTTGTTTTTCTTGATGAGTTTTTGCTTTGTTTGGCATTGTACATATTTAAATATCATTTTTGATGAAGAATCTAACCTGTTCCCATGTTAAGGCCCAGTCACACTAAACAACTTACCAGCGATCCCAACAACGATCCAACCTGATAGGGATCGCTGGTAAGTTGCTAGGAGGTCGCTGGTGAGATGTCACACTAGCGACACTCCAGCGATCCCACCAGCAACCTGACCTGGCAGGGATCGCTGGAGCATCGCTACACGAGTTGCTGGTGAGCTCACCAGCAACCAGTGACCAGCCCCCAGCGCCGCGTGGAAGATGCTGCGCTTGGTAACTAAGGTAAATATCGGGTAACAAACCCAATATTTACCTTGGTTACCAGCGCACACCGCTTAGTGCTGGCTCCCTGCACACCTAGCCACAGTACACATCGGGTTAATTACCCGATGTGTACTCTGCTACGTGTGCAGGCAGCAGGAGCCGGCTTCTGCGGACGCTGGTAACCACAGTAAACATCGGGTAACCAAGAAGCCCTTACCTAGGTTACCCAATATTTACCTTCGTTACTAGCGTCCCCGCTCTCACGTTGTCAGTGCCGGCAACAATGGAAGCTCTCTCCTTGAAGTTCTTGATGATGCGATAGATTGTTGACTGAGGTGAAATCTTTGTAGCTGCAATACTCTTCCCTGTTAGGCCATTTTTGTGCAGAGCAATGATGGCTGCACGTGTTTCTTTAGAGATAACCATGGTTAACTGAAGAGAAACAATGATACCAAGCACCAGCCTCCTTTTAAAGTGTCCAGGGGTGTCATTCTTACTTAATCATGACTGATTGATCACCAGCCCTGTCCTCATCAACACCCACACCTGTGTTACTGGAACAATCACTAAAACAATGTTAGCCTCTCCTTTTAAGGCAGGAATGCAATGATGTTGAAATGTGTTTTGGGGGTTAAATTTCATTTTCTTAGCCAATATTGACTTTGCAAGTAATTGCTGTGAAGCTGATCACTCTTCATGACATTCTGGAATATATGCAAATTGCCATTAGAAACACTGAAGAAGTAGACTTTGTAAAAATTAATATTTGTAGCATTACCAAAACTTTTGGCCATGACTGTACACTGACACTATATACAGAGCGCCTGTGTATAATGTCACTGGTGATCACTGTATTACCTGTACACTATCCACATATACTATATACAGAGCTCCTGTGTATATCGTCACTGGTAAGTCAGTGTATTACTTGTGTACATACACACACACACACACACTATAGTTTATATACAGAGCTCTTGTGTTTGTCAATGGTGATCACTGCATTACTTGTACACTATATACAGAATTCCTGTGTATAATGTCACCAGTGATGACTGTAGTACATATACACTAACACTATATACAGAGCTCCTGTGTATAATGGCACTGATCGTGATAATAGTGTTATTAGTATTGTGGTTTTTATTCACGATCATTATTGTAGCATTGTTCAGTCACTATGTGGTCTGGTCATGGGGGTGTATGTATTTGACCCTTGTATGTAGTTGTATTTAGTCACTATGTCGATGTAATATACGGTCTGGTCATAGTATGGTGGTATTTCTCTCTTGTATGCAGTATTATTTAGCCCCTATGTGGTTTGATCACAGTGTTGCAGTATTTTTCACTTGTTTGTGGTATTATTCGTTCATTATGTGGTCTGGTCATGGAGTTACGGTATTTCTCCCTTGTATGGGGTTGTATTCGGTCACTATGTGGTGGTAATATGTTTTCTGGTAACGGTGTGGTAGTTTTTCTCTCTTGTATATGATATTATTTGGTCAATATGTGGTCTGGTCATAGTGTTGCAGTATTTCTCCCTTGTATGTGGTTGTATTCGGTCACTATGTGGTGCTAATATGTTTGGTAATAGTGTGGCGGTATTTCTCCCTTGTATGTGGTTGTGTTCGATCACTGTGTGGTGGTAATATGTGGTCTGGTCACGGTGTGGCGGTATTTCCCCGTTGTATTTGGTATTATTGGTCTTGGTATGGTGGATGGTGTTGTGAGGTCACTTTTTCTCTCTGATATCAATATGGGGAAAATGATTTCTTTCCAATAGAGATTAAATACTAGAAAGCTTAACCCCTTCCTGTCCTATGATTATTGCAAAGTAGCAAATATGCACTCATAGAGGTTCTCCGGTGAAAACAAGTGGGGGTGCATAACGCTATGTGGAGGAATATGGGGAGTGTATTATAGTACATGGAGGACTATGGGGTGCATTAGATGATGTGGAGGACTATGTAGGATTCAAGCTGTATATCGGGCTATGTGAGGCCCATTATACTATATGAAGGACTATGTGAGGCCCATTATACTATATGAAGGACTAAGTGAGGCCCATTATACTATATAAAGGACTATGTGAGGCCCATTATACTATATGGAAGACTATGTGAGGCCCATTATTCTCTATGACGGACTATTTGAGGCCCATTATACTATATGGAGGACTATGTGAGGCCCATTATACTATATGGAGGACTAAGTGAGGCCCATTATACTATATGGAGGACTAAGTGAGGCCCATTTTACTATATGGAGGACTAAGTGAGGCCCATTATACTATATGGAGGACTAAGTGAGGCCCATTATACTATATGGAGGACTAAGTGAGGCCCATTATACTATATGGAGGACTAAGTGAGGCCCATTATACTATATGGAGGACTAAGTGAGGCCCATTATACTATATGGAGGACTAAGGGCGGCTTTGCCCGTTGCGATATCGCACGTGCGATGTCGATGGGGTCAAATCGAAAGTGACGCACATCCGGCGTCGCAGTCGATATCGCAGCGTGTAAATGCTAGATGATATGATGAATGAGCGCAAAAGCGTCGTTATCGTATCATCGGTGCAGTGTCGGTCATTTCCATAATGCCGGTGCAGCGACAGGTACGATGTTGTTCCTCGTTCCTGCGGCAGCACACATCGCTGTGTGTGAAGCCGCAGGAGCGAGGAACATCACCTTACCTGCCTCCCGGCTGCAATGAGAAGAACGGAGGTGGGCGGGGTGTTTTACATCCTGCTCATCTCCGCCCCTCCGCTGCTATTGGCCACCTGCCGTGTGACGTCGCTGTGACGCCGCACGGCCTGCCCCCTTAGGAAGGAGGCGGGTCGCCGGCCAGAGCGACGTCGCAGGACAGGTGAGTACATGTGAAGCTGCCGTAACTACAATGTTCGCTACGGCAGCGATCACAAGATATCGCACCTGCGACGGGGGCGGGGACTATCGCTGCAGCATCGCAAGCATCGGCTTGCGATGTCGCAGCGTGCAAAGCCCGCCTAAGTGAGGCCCATTATACTATATGGAGGAGTATTTGAGGCCCATTACTATGTGCGGCCCATTATACTAAATGGAGGACTATGTGAGGCCCATTATACTATATACAGTTAGGTCCAGAAATATTTGGACAGTGACACAAGTTTTGTTATTTTAGCTGTTTACAAAAACATGTTCAGAAATACAATTATATATATAATATGGGCTGAAAGTGCACACTCCCAGCTGCAATATGAGAGTTTTCACATCCAAATCGGAGAAAGGGTTTAGGAATCATAGCTCTGTAATGCATAGCCTCCTCTTTTTCAAGGGACCAAAAGTAATTGGACAAGGGACTCTAAGGGCTGCAATTAACTCTGAAGGCGTCTCCCTTGTTAACCTGTAAACAATGAAGTAGTTAAAAGGTCTGGGATTGATTACAGGTTTGTGGTTTTGCATTTGGAAGCTGTTGCTGTGACCAGACAACATGCGGTCTAAGGAACTCTCAATTGAGATGAAGCAGAACATCCTGAGGCTGAAAAAAAAGAAAAAATCCATCAGAGAGATAGCAGACATGCTTGGAGTAGCAAAATCAACAGTCGGGTACTTTCTGAGAAAAAAGGAATTGACTGGTGAGCTTGGGAACTCAAAAAGGCCTGGGCGTCCACGGATGACAACAGTGGTGGATGATCGCCGCATACTTTCTTTGGTGAAGAAGAACCCGTTCACAACATCAACTGAAGTCCAGAACACTCTCAGTGAAGTAGGTGTATCTGTCTCTAAGTCAACTGTAAAGAGAAGACTCCATGAAAGTAAATACAAAGGGTTCACATCTAGATGCAAACCATTCATCAATTACAAAAATAGACAGGCCAGAATTAAATTTGCTGAAAAACACCTCATGAAGCCAGCTCAGTTCTGGAAAAGTATTCTATGGACAGATGAGACCAAGATCAACCTGTACCAGAATGATGGGAAGAAAAAAGTTTGGAGAAGAAAGGGAACGGCACATGATCCAAGGCACACCACATCCTCTGTAAAACATGGTGGAGGCAACGTGATGGCATGGGCATGCATGGCTTTCAATGGCACTGGATCACTTGTGTTTATTGATGACATAACAGCAGACAAGAGTAGCCGGATGAATTCTGAAGTGTACCGGGATATACTTTCAGCCCAGATTCAGCCAAATGCCGCAAAGTTGATCGGACGGCGCTTCATAGTACAGATGGACAATGACCCCAAGCATACAGCCAAAGCTACCCAGGAGTTCATGAGTGCAAAAGAGTGGAACATTCTGCAATGGCCAAGTCAATCACCAGATCTTAACCCAATTGAGCATGCATTTCACTTGCTCAAATCCAGACTTAAGACGGAAAGACCCACAAACAAGCAAGACCTGAAGGCTGCGGCTGTAAAGGCCAGGGAAAGCATTAAGAAGGAGGAAACCCAGCGTTTGGTGATGTCCATGGGTTCCAGACTTAAGGCAGTGATTGCCTCCAAAGGATTCGCAACATAATATTGAAAATAAAAATATTTTGTTTGGGTTTGGTTTATTTGTCCAATTACTTTTGACCTCCTAAAATGTGGAGTGTTTGTAAAGAAATGTGTACAATTTCTACAATTTCTATCAGATATTTTTGTTAAAACCTTCAAATTAAACGTTACAATCTGCACTTGAATTCTGTTGTAGAGGTTTCATTTCAAATCCAATGTGGTGGCATGCGGAGCCCAACTCGCGAAAATTGTGTCACTGTCCAAATATTTCTGGACCTAACTGTAGAAGGCTTTGTGGGGCCATTATATTATTTGGAGGGCTATGAGGGAGCATTTACACTTTAGAGTTATATGAGGGCCATTATACTGTGTGAAAGCAATTACACAGTATGTGTGGGGTCTGTCATACTGTGTGGAGGGCTGTGTGGGAGCCATTATACTATTTGGAGGATAGTGAGGGCCATTATACTGCGTGGAGGGCTGTGTGGGGGTCACAGTTGGGGATCTTACTGTGTCGGTGTCATCATTCATTGCTGGGGTAGTCGAAGGGGGGTAAAGCAGGGTCATCATACTGTGTGTGGAGGGCACTGTGGAAGAATTTACTGTGGGGATCATACAGTGTTTATGGGGCACTTTTGTTGGTATCATATTTTATGGCTGAAGTGAAAGGGGAATCTAGGGGCTTCAATAAGAGGAATATTACCCAGATGATTATTATTATTATTTTTTTTTTTTTTTTGGTGGGGGGGAATTAGAAATTCTGCTATGGGGCCCCATGATTTCTATGTTTGCCCCTGCATGGTTCTGCAGGTTGTGTCTACATTATATTTACTTAGAGTGTTAGCATTGTGTTATCTGGAATTTTACATAGGACTACATGTGACATCAACTTCATTATCTATACTCAGAAAGTTATCACCACATTATTCTGTAGTGTTAAGGTCCAGTCACACTAAGCAACTTACCAGCGATCCCAACAACGATAGGGATCGCTGGTAAGTTGCTAGGAGGTTGCTGGTGGGATGTCACACTGCGACGCTCCAGCGATCCCACCAGCAACCTGACCTGGCAGGGATCGCTGGAGCGTGGCTACACGAGTTGCTGGTGAGCTCACCAGCAACCAGTGACCAGCCCCCAGTCTCCTAGTTACAGCACACATCAGGTTAATTAACCCGATGTGTGCTGCAGCTAAATGTGCACAGAGCAGGGAGCAGCGCACACTGAGCGCTGGCTCCTTGCTCTCCTAGTTACAGCACACATCGGGTTAATTGCCTGATGTGTGCTGCAGCTAAATGTGCACAGAGCAGGGAGCAGCGCACACTGCTTAGTGCTGGCTCCTTGCTCTCCTAGTTACAGCACACATCGGGTTAATTACCTGATGTGTGCTGCAGCTACATGTGCACAGAGCAGGAGCCGGCAGCACAGGCAGTGAGAGCGGAGGAGTCTGGTATCAAAGGTAAATATCGGGTAACCAAGGACAGGGCTTCTTGGTTACCCGATGTTTACATTAGTTACCAGCCTCAGCAGAAGCCGGCTCCTGCTCACTGCACATTAGTTGTTGCTGTCTCGCTGTCACACACAGCGATCTGTGCTTCACAGCGGGACAGCAACAACTAAAAAATGGCCCAGGACATTCAGCAACAACCAACGACCTCACAGCAGGGGCCAGGTTGTTGCTGGATGTCACACACAGCAACATCGCTAGCAACGTCACAAAAGTTGTTCGTTACCAGCGATGTTGCTAGCGATGTTGCTTAGTGTGACGGGGCCTTTACATAGGACTGCAGGTTAGGCTGGTTTCACACTACGTCTTTTTAACATCCGTTGAAAACGTTATTTTAACGGAAGTACGGATCCTGTGCAAATCCGTTTTTACTTCAATGCATTTTCAATGGACTCGCGTCCACCTGCGTTCGCATTCGTTTGCGTCCGTTAGACGCAGGATCCGTCCTTTTGCGTTATTTTAACATGTTTCAAAAACGCAACATGTAGCGTTTTTGAGCTCCGTCCAAGGACTGCAAATTGCTGGATCCTGACTATAACGCACGCAAACGCAGGTGAACGCTGGCGTGCTGATAGACAGGATCCTGCTTTTATACTGAGCATGCCCAGAAAGCACTTTGCATGGCCGGAACCAGAGTCAGGGCATGCAAAGTTCGTGTTCTCTCTGTCTCTCTCTCTCTCTCTCTCTCTCTCTCTCTCTCTTCTCCTCCCCCACCCACCCACCTGACAGCTGCGGACACTCGGAACCAAGGTAAATATCGCGTAACAACTTCTCTTAGTTACCCGATGTTTACGTTGGTTACGCGTGCAGGCAGCCCTGCTCCTAGCAGCTGCAAACAATCGTAACCAAGGTAAATATCGGGTATCCAAGGCCGATGTTTACCTTGGTTACCAACGTCTACAGCTGTCAGAAGCCTCCTCCCAGTCTAGTTCCCCTCACTCCCGATCACATGACTCCAATGCCCGCCCCTAAACATCCAGTGCAGGATCCTGCAAAATAACATATGCGTTTGCATACGTTATTTGCTGTAAAAGCAGGATCCGTACTTCCGCTAAAAAAACGTTTTCAGCGGATGTTAAAAAGACGTAGTGTGAAACCAGCCTAACCTCTACTACATTATCCTCACTCATAGACATTATTTTTACTATATTTGTTGCATATGCCTGTGGGTGACAGATTACATTTTCTGTAGACAGATATTACTATATTATGTGAGGTATTACATAGCAAACTGAGCAATAGAAAATGGAGGGCACTCACCGTATATAAGCAGTCAGGGCCGCCATCAGGGCATTACTACTGTGCCTGGTGTAGGGGGCCCGGTGAAGAGAGGGGGCCCGGACAGGCCCGGGGTAATTACTTAGCTTTGTTAAGCCCCGGGCACGCCAGGCCTCCCCTCTTCACCAGGCTCCAGTCACAGCCGCAGCAGAGGGGCCCGGCGGTGTCGTTTCAGCGACTGCACACAGACACACGGCTAAATTGCAGGTGAAGCCCTTCTAGGGCACCGCATGCAAATTAGCCATGTGGCCGGAAGCGAGGCAGTGGAGCAGAGCAGAGCATGGAGGCGGCGCGTCATCACACAGCACTGTGATGAGGTCATCACTCTGCGCCTCATCACAGTGCTGCTGCGGGGAAAGGTAGGCGCTCGGTGAGCTGAACATCGCCGTGGGTGGTGGGGGGCGCCCCTGCCTTGCTTGAGCTCAGGGGTTGGAACCGCGGGCGTGCAATGAAGTTTTCTGCGGCTCTCGGGTAGATTCCCGGGGGCCGCAGTGCTCGGGTGATTATGTGAAGCCCCACGGGTGTTGTATCGGTGCATACCTTCAGGGACTCCACGTAGCTGGTGCTGATCACAGGTAGGGAATCTTCGGTTTTGATCGTGACGCCACTCTCAGTATTGCGGCCAGTAGGGACCGCCACTGCAGGTTGAGGGTCGCCTGGGGCTGATGGTATGTGCAGTTAGTTGGAATAGCCTCCTGAGAGTGAGGCAAGCCCCAGGGCCCGATGTAGGTTTGTAGTACCACAAGTCGCAGAATGACTCACACAGGCAGAGCTGTCTTTCAAGGGCTTTACTCACATTTGATGGCAGGGTGAGTAGCCCGGGCGTAGCTGGGATGAACCAGATGGGAACCAGGTATCCTTCAGGCTGACTTTATGAGGGTGACTACTGACTCGCCTTCCTTAGCCCTTGGTGGTTTGGGGTGACCCCGACTTTGAGTCCCTATGGGGGTCACCCAGGGAAGTTGCTGAAGCCTCACTCCCCCTTTTGGTTGCCGTTTGCTTGTTCCCCGGACCAGGCCACTCCAGCTGCTTGCCTCCTGTGACCTATGGGCCCTCACTGCGGTTACGTGGCTGCGGCTTTTGTGGTGTTGTGGTGTGGGCTTTGAGAGCCCCACACCGGCAGGTTTAGCAGAAGAAAGCTGGATCTATCTTCGCTTCGGGATCTGCCGCCCGGTTGGGCCTGGTGCTCTCTAGCAGTCTCCTTACTTCCCACTCCGTGCTTTCTCTCTAGCTGAAGCTGGCTTTCAGGTAGCACTCCTAGTTGACCGTTCTCCCCCGTCAGTAGCCACTGCGCGGGCGCTGTTAGACAGCAACAGCCCCACAGGTCTGCTCCTCACTGAGCCCTCTGGAGTTCTCTGCTCTAACTGACTCACTGCCCCTCCTCTCCTGTTCTTGCCTACGCCACCTAGCAACCAGATTCTCTTACCACACCCCTTGAGAGGAGATGGAGGCTTTTGGCCCCCTCCACTATTCCAGTGAAGGTCAAGGCTTTTCCCCCTCCTGGGATCCCCAGGGGTCCTCTCATGGGTACATGTGTGAGAGCTGATTACTATGCGCCTGTGTACCACACCCCTGTCAGCCTTCTGGATTACCTGTATTGTACTGTCCCCAGCATGGGTGCAGTACTCAGTGGTGCCTGACCAGGTCAGGGGCGCCACATTCCCCCTTAGTTATCACCAGCACGTCCTCGGGCTGCAAGACAACAACATTTTAAAATGCATAAAACATTAAAACATGTAAAACATTTTTAAAAGCACCAGGTACCATACATCACCACCCTCCACCCACAAGTCCGTTAACCCACCCAAAACCCTTTCACGTTGGCCGCGGCTTCAGCCACTTCTGGCAGGATGTAGAGGCGGCTTACATGGGCTGGTGGTTTCAGGGTATACCTGGCCTGGTGGATCCGCGCCTTCAGCCTCTTCTGGCAGGATGCAGAGGCGGCCTCCACAGTTGGTGCTGACCAGGTACCCTCTTTGTGGTGGAGAGCCAGGCCCCATAAACAGGCATGCTCTCTGGTCGCAGGTGAGCCAAGGCCCTATATACGGACGGGCTCCTCCTGGTTGCAGACGAGCCAAGCCCCTAAACAGGCTGACTCTGGTGGTGGTGGTGCCCTTTTGGTGTAACTATTTACACTGCGAGAGTTTGTGGCTATAGCCAGTTCATAGCCTTAAGGTTTATTTCTCACAATAGTTTTTGTGGGCACATTACTTGAACTTGAGAACGTTGCAAAACAAACTTTTTCAAAACTTTAACTGATAACTTCTTTCTTTACTTTACTTTACTCCTCTTTACCAGGGCTTGAGCCTGTATGGCGGTGGCACCTGCTGCTTTCCTGCTCTCTGTCGTCGTCTGTGGTCGTCTCATCCGTAGGTTCTTTTTCTCTGCTTTGTCTTCCTTCTCTTTCTTTAGGACTTTGTGTTACGTCCAGGGCATACAATCCTCTTTCACCTTGATGCATAGTAAACTGGACTGAATCTCCCATCTTTAGATTTCTGCCAGGGTGTCCTCTAGGCAGATGAGCTCTCACATCTCTTCTGTTGACAAATATCCCTTCTTTGATACCAGGTGCTACGATGAATCCATATCCACTTCTCAGATTAAAATCCTCCACTACTCCTCTGAAAAGGGGTCCTCTGACCTGGGCTTTGGCTCTTCTCAGGAACCTTTTCTCCTGTAGGTCTCTGGCTGTGACTTCTCTCTGCTCTGGAGACTGTGGTGCAGGGGACAGCGTTGTTCTGTTGCGACGCCTGGTCTTGCGGGCTGGGTTCTGCTGGGCTGTTACCTCAATGCCTGCAGGGCCCCAGGTGAGGTTTCTGGGCTGGTCTTCATCAGCAGACGGTGTCAAGTCCTCCTCATCCCAACGGGAATAGGGTAACATCTCCGGCTCTGAGTATTGCTCCACTGCCGGTGGCTCCGGAGTCAGCTCCTCAGCTTCCTGGCCTCCTCTCCCCCTTAGTTCTTCTTGGCACTCCTTTGGTGGCAGTGCTGGGGATGGGCTTTCTTCAGCAGGCCCAGGCGGGGGACTCTTTGGCGTGGTTGCTGCAGGGGTTGCCGGAACCCTCTTGGGGGTGTGCGGAGGGAGCAGATACCGATCCACCATCTCTTGTGGGAACTGGGCCTCCAGGTCAGCCTTCAGCTTCCAGTATTCGGGGTCCTCTCCTATCAGGGACTTCCTAGCAGGCAC
The DNA here is from genome assembly GCF_048569485.1 of Anomaloglossus baeobatrachus. Lineage (NCBI taxonomy): Eukaryota > Metazoa > Chordata > Amphibia > Anura > Aromobatidae > Anomaloglossus > Anomaloglossus baeobatrachus. The sequence goes on from NC_134359.1 coordinate 276,632,364, forward strand.
TTCCTTAGACTGGGGAGCGGTGTCTGCTCTGGCCTTGCAGGCCGGGGTAAATGGTGATGCAATCTCTTGGCGGGCCGCGCCTGGCATGATGGCGGCCTGGTCTTGGCGGGCCGCGCTCGGCATGGCGGCGGCCTGGTCTTGGCGGGCCGCGCTCGGCATGGCGGCGGCCTGGTCTTGGCGGGCCGCGCCCGGCATGGCGGCGGCCTGGTCTTGGCGGGCCGCGCCCTGGTTGGCGGCGGCCTGGATCGGCGTCGCTGTCGCGATGGGATCTGTGCAGGCTGGGCTGGGCGTCGCTGCAGGGACCGGGTCTTGGTGGGCCGAGCAGGGCATCGCTGCGGCGGCCGGGGCTTGGCGGGCCGAGCAGGGCATCGCTGCGGCGGCCGGGTCTTGGCGGGCCGAGCAGGGCATCGCTGCGGCGGCCTGGGCTTGGCGGGCCGCACCTGGCGTGGCTGCGGCCTGGCTCAGCGTCGCCGCGCCGGGCGCCTCTTCAGGGACCGCGGGCGTGGCAGCAGGGGTCGGGGCACTGGCGCTGGCCGGGGCATCACTCGACTCACCCACCGGTGGCAGCATCGGGGTCTGCGTCATCGCCGTCCTGTCTGGCACTCGGCGCGCGGCTCTCCTTTCATAGGCCCGAACCGCCGCGGTCATCTCCAGCATTTCCATTCGTTCTTCCCGGATCTGCTCCACAACCCGGGTCTCCAGTCGGTCGCAGAACTGGGCCAGCTCCCGATACCACCAGGCAGCGGAGCCCGGTTCTGGATTTCTGCGGTCAGACGCCATTTCTTCTGCGCCCTCTTCTGCACGACTCTCCAGCTGTGGACTCGCCGTCGCCTCTGATAGCAAGCTGTTCAGTTTCTGCTCTGCCTCTTTCAGCAGCTCCTCTCCCAGCAGCAGGCTTCTGGCTCCCTTTCTGTCCCGACGTCTCTGGACGCTTCCACTCTCATAGCTGGCAAGGTCAGAACTCTGCAGGGGATCTCTGGGTAGCCGCACCTCTTCGTGGGCGGTAACTTCTTCCAGCGCGGGCTGCTGTTGTTTTTCAGCGCGCTTTTCATGGTGGCAATATGGCGGCGCTTCCAATTTTTCAAGCGGACCGCCCAGGCACATGGTCACCTGTCTGAACAGGTCTAGTCCTTATCCTGTTCGTGACGCCAGATGTGAAGCCCCACGGGTGTTGTATCGGTGCATACCTTCAGGGACTCCACGTAGCTGGTGCTGATCACAGGTAGGGAATCTTCGGTTTTGATCGTGACGCCACTCTCAGTATTGCGGCCAGTAGGGACCGCCACTGCAGGTTGAGGGTCGCCTGGGGCTGATGGTATGTGCAGTTAGTTGGAATAGCCTCCTGAGAGTGAGGCAAGCCCCAGGGCCCGATGTAGGTTTGTAGTACCACAAGTCGCAGAATGACTCACACAGGCAGAGCTGTCTTTCAAGGGCTTTACTCACATTTGATGGCAGGGTGAGTAGCCCGGGCGTAGCTGGGATGAACCAGATGGGAACCAGGTATCCTTCAGGCTGACTTTATGAGGGTGACTACTGACTCGCCTTCCTTAGCCCTTGGTGGTTTGGGGTGACCCCGACTTTGAGTCCCTATGGGGGTCACCCAGGGAAGTTGCTGAAGCCTCACTCCCCCTTTTGGTTGCCGTTTGCTTGTTCCCCGGACCAGGCCACTCCAGCTGCTTGCCTCCTGTGACCTATGGGCCCTCACTGCGGTTACGTGGCTGCGGCTTTTGTGGTGTTGTGGTGTGGGCTTTGAGAGCCCCACACCGGCAGGTTTAGCAGAAGAAAGCTGGATCTATCTTCGCTTCGGGATCTGCCGCCCGGTTGGGCCTGGTGCTCTCTAGCAGTCTCCTTACTTCCCACTCCGTGCTTTCTCTCTAGCTGAAGCTGGCTTTCAGGTAGCACTCCTAGTTGACCGTTCTCCCCCGTCAGTAGCCACTGCGCGGGCGCTGTTAGACAGCAACAGCCCCACAGGTCTGCTCCTCACTGAGCCCTCTGGAGTTCTCTGCTCTAACTGACTCACTGCCCCTCCTCTCCTGTTCTTGCCTACGCCACCTAGCAACCAGATTCTCTTACCACACCCCTTGAGAGGAGATGGAGGCTTTTGGCCCCCTCCACTATTCCAGTGAAGGTCAAGGCTTTTCCCCCTCCTGGGATCCCCAGGGGTCCTCTCATGGGTACATGTGTGAGAGCTGATTACTATGCGCCTGTGTACCACACCCCTGTCAGCCTTCTGGATTACCTGTATTGTACTGTCCCCAGCATGGGTGCAGTACTCAGTGGTGCCTGACCAGGTCAGGGGCGCCACAATTACATTTTACAAATGTGGTCAGGACCTGCTGCGTGCCTGGAGTCCGCCCTCCAGTGTTGTCTGCCTACTCCCCACTGCTGTCTAGTCTCCCACAGTGCTGTGTGCAGCCCCCCCCACAGTGCTGTGTGCAGCCCTCCCACAGTGCTGTGTGCAGCCCCCCCCACACAGTGCTGTGTGCAGCCCCCCCACAGTGCTGTGTGCAGCCCCCCCCACAGTGCTGTGTGCAGCCCCCCCCCACAGTGATTTGTGCAGCCCCCCCCACAGTGCTGTGTGCAGCCCCCCCCACAGTGCTGTGTGCAGCCCCCCCACAGTGCTGTGTGCAGCCCCCCCACAGTGCTGTGTGCAGCCCCCCCACAGTGCTTTGTGCAGCCCCCCCACAGTGCTGTGTGCAGCCCCCCCACAGTGCTGTGTGCAGCCCCCCCACAGTGCTGTGTGCAGCCTCCCGCACAGTGCTGTGTGCATCCCTCCCCGCACAGTGCTGTGTGCATCCCTCCCCCACAGTGCTGTGTGCATCCCCCCCTACAGTGCTGTGTGCATCCCTCCCCTACAGTGCTGTGTGCAGCCCCCCCTACAGTGCTGTGTGCAGCCCCCCCCACAGTGCTGTGTGCAGCCCCCTCCAGTGCTGTGTGCAGCACCCTACAGTGCTGTTAATCCCCCCCCAGTGTTGTGTTCCCTCAAATGCTGTGTACCACCCCCAGTGATATTTGCCCCCCTAGTGATGTCTGTGCTCCGCAATTGCTGTCCGTGCCACCCAGTGCTGTCCGTGCCTCCCTAGTGATGTCTGTGCGCCCCCCTAGTGATGTCTGTGCGCCCCCCTAGTGATAATGTGGCGCCCCTGACCTGGTCAGGCACCACTGAGTACTGCACCCATGCTGGGGACAGTACAAAACAGGTAATCCAGAAGGCTGACCGAGGTGTGGCTACACAGGCGCATAGTGATCAGGTCTCACACATTTACCTTTGGGAGGACCCCTGGGGATCCCAGGAGGGGGCGAAGCCTCCATCTCCACTCAAGGGGTGTGGTGGAGAGCCTGGTTGCTAGGTGACGTAGGCAAGAACAGGAGAGGAGGGAACAGTAAGCCGAGTGAGTTGAGTGGTGAAGTTCAGGGAGAGCAGAAGCAGACCCTGTAGCTCTACACGATTCTGACAACGTACGCGCAGTGGCTACCGACGGGGGAGAACGGTCACCTGGGAGTGCTGCCCGAAATCCACCCACGGCTAAAGAGAGAGCAACGGAGTGGAAAGTAAGGAGACTGTCAGGGAGATACCAGGCCCAAAACGGGTAACAGGTCCCGGTGCAGGGATAGATCTAATTGTCCTTTGCCAAACCTGCAAGAGGGGGCACTTTACACCCCCAAGACAACACCACAGAGTCCGCAGCCACGTAGCCACAGTTAGGGCCCATAGCTCACAGGAGGCAAGCAGCCGGAGTGACCTGGTCCAGGCTACAAGCAAACGGGCCAAAAGAAGGGGAGAGAGGCACCAGCAACTTCCCTGGGCGACCCCAGCAGGGCTTCAAGCAGGGGTTTCCCCAAAACACAACGGGCTAAGGAAGGCGAGTTGGTAGCCACCCTCACAAGTCAGCCTGAAGGACACCTGGTTCCAGCCTGGTTCATCCCAGCTACGCCCGGGTTACTCACCCTGCCACCTTCAGTGAGTAAAACCCCTGAAAGACATTCTGCTTGTGCGTGTGAGTCATTCTGCGACTTGTAGTTCCACACACCTACACAGGGCCCTGGGGCTTGCCTCACTCTCAGGAGGCCACTACATCTGACTGCACCCACCATCAGCCCCAGGCATCCCTTCACCTGCAGTGGCGGTCTCCACTGACCGCAATTCTGAGAGTGGCGTCACGACAATCAACATAGAAGATTTCCTACCTGTGACAAGATCCAGCCGCGTGGAGTCCCTGAAGGTAATGCACAGCTGCACCGACACTGCACCTCGGGGCCCCACATAATCTGGCGTCACGAACAGGATAAGGACTAGACCTGTTCAGACAGGTGACCATGTGCCTGGGCGGTCCGCTTGGAAAATTGGAAGCGCCGCCATATTGCCACCATGAAAAGCGCGCTGAAAAACAACAGCAGCCCGCGCTGGGAGAAGTTACCGCCCACGAAGAGGTGTGGCTACCCAGAGATCCCCTTCAGAGTCCTGGTCTCGCAAGTGATGAGAGCGGAGGCGTTCAGAGACGTCGGGAAAGAAAGGGAGCCAGAAGCCTGCTACTAGAAGAAGGAGACGCAGAGGAAATGGAGTCTGAACGCAGAGACCCAGAGCCAGGCTCCGCTGCCTGGTGGTATCGGGAACTGGCCCAGTTCTGCGACCAACTGGAGGCCAGGGTCGTATGGCAGATCAGCGAGGGACGCACGGAGCTTCTGGAGATGGCTGCAGCGGTTCAGGCCTATGAGAGGGGAACCGCACGACGAGTGCCAGACCGAGCGGCGACGACTCCGACCCCGATGATGCTATTGATGGGTGAGTCCTGTGTTGCCCCTGCCAGCGCGAGTGCCCCGACCCCTGCTGCCATGCCCGCGGTCCCTGGAGAGATGCCCGGCGCGGCGACGCTGAATCAGGCCGCAGCCACGCCAGGTGCGGCCCGCCAAGCCCAGGCCGCCGCAACGATGCCCAGCCTGGCCCGCACAGATCCCATCGCAGCTGCGACGCCAATCCAGGCCGCAGGAGCGACGCCCAGCCCGGCCCGCCAAGATCCGGTCCCTGCAGCGACTCCAACCCAGGCCGCAGCCACGCCAGGCTCGGCCCGCCAAGTCCAGGCCGCCGCAGCGATGCCCAGCCCGGCCCGCCAAGACCAGGCCGCTGCCACGCCAGGCTCGGCCCGCCAAGACAAGACTGTACAATTATTTCCCCCGGCCTGCAAGGCCAGAGCAGACACCGCTCCCCAGCCCAAGGAAGTCCCTGCTAGGAAGTCCCTGCTGGGGGAGGACCCCGAATACTGGAAGCTGAAGGCTGATCTAGAGGCCCACTTCCCAAAGGAGATGGTGGACCGGTATCTGCTCCCTCCGCATACTCACAGGAAGACTCCTGCAACATTCCTGCCAAAGGGTCCCCCGCCCTGGCCTGCTGATGAGAATCCATCCCTAGCGCTGCCACAAGAGGAGTGCCCCGAAGAACTAAGGGGGAGGGGAGGCCAGGACGCTGAGAAGCTGACCCCAGAGCCATCAGCAGTGGATGCAGCACCAGTCCAAGAGCCAGAGATGCTGCCGTACTCCCGTTGGGATGAAGAGGGCCCGACATCCTCCGCTGAGGAAGATCTGTCCAGATACATCACCTGGGAGCCTGCAAGCGGTGAGATAGCAGCCAGGCAGGACCCAGCCCGTAGGACACGGCGCCGCAGCAGGACAAGGGATTCACCTGCACAGCAGTCTCCCGAGGAGAAGGACGAGGTCACGGCCAGAGACTTAGAGGAAAAGCGGTTCTTGAGAAGGGCCAAATCGCAGGTCAGAGGCCCACTTTGTCGAGGAATTGTAGAGGAATTTAGTTTAAAATCTGGATACGGCTTTATAGTTGCACCTGGTATGAAAGAAGGCATCTTTGTGAACAGAAGGGATGTTAGAGCCCATTTGCCTAGAGGACATCCAGGAAGAAACCTACGGACAGGAGACTCCGTGGAATTCACCATGCACCAAGGAGAACGCGGATGGTACGCACTAGATGTCATACCCTGTACCAGAAATCCCTACAGTAATCCTGCAAAAGAAACAGACACAGAAGAAGAGGAAAGAAAAAGACAAAGAACCTATTGATGAGACCACTACAGATGATGACAGAGATGGAGAAAGCAACAGGTGCAGCAGCCCTACAGGCCCAAGCCCTGGTAAGGAGGAAGAAGGAGCAAAGTTCATGTAAAGTAAAGTAAAGTACAGAAGTTACAAGTTTTGACAAGTTTTGCAACATTTACATGTTCAAGAAATGTGCCCACATGAACTAATGTGAGAAATCTCTTTTTGCACTTTGAAAATTGAACCTTAAGGCTATGAACTGGCTATAGCCACAAACTCTCGCAGTGTAAATAGTTACCCCAGAGGTACCACCACCAGAGCCAGCCTGTTTAGGGGTCTGGCTCGCCTGCAACCAGGGAGCACGCCTGTTTATGGGGCCTGGCTCGCCTGCAACCAGAGAGCACGCCTGTTTATGGGGCCTGGCTCTCCACCACAAAGAGGGTACCTGGTTAGCACCAACTGTGGAGGCCGCCTCTACATCCTGCCAGAAGAGGCTGAAGGCGCGGCTCCACCAGGCCAGGTATACCCTGAAACCACCAAACCACGAAAGCCGCCTCTACATCCTGCCAGAAGTGGCTGAAGGCGCGGCCAACGGGAGAGGAAGATTGGAGGAAAGGTCTGGGGAAGCAGATGGCCCAGACCTGGTTGCTAAAAGGACCGGTGACCTGCCTCCTGAGAGGGTTTTGGGTGGGTTAACGGACTTGTGGGTGGAGGGTGGTGATGTATGGTACCTGGTGGTTTTAAAACGTTTTACCATGTTTTACTGTTTTACGCATTTTAAAATGTTGTCTTGCAGCCCGAGGACGTGCTGGTGATAACTAAGGGGGAATGTGGCGCCCCTGACCTGGTCAGGCACCACTGAGTACTGCACCCATGCTGGGGACAGTACAAAACAGGTAATCCAGAAGGCTGACCGAGGTGTGGCTACACAGGCGCATAGTGATCAGGTCTCACACATTTACCTTTGGGAGGACCCCTGGGGATCCCAGGAGGGGGCGAAGCCTCCATCTCCACTCAAGGGGTGTGGTGGAGAGCCTGGTTGCTAGGTGACGTAGGCAAGAACAGGAGAGGAGGGAACAGTAAGCCGAGTGAGTTGAGTGGTGAAGTTCAGGGAGAGCAGAAGCAGACCCTGTAGCTCTACACGATTCTGACAACGTACGCGCAGTGGCTACCGACGGGGGAGAACGGTCACCTGGGAGTGCTGCCCGAAATCCACCCACGGCTAAAGAGAGAGCAACGGAGTGGAAAGTAAGGAGACTGTCAGGGAGATACCAGGCCCAAAACGGGTAACAGGTCCCGGTGCAGGGATAGATCTAATTGTCCTTTGCCAAACCTGCAAGAGGGGGCACTTTACACCCCCAAGACAACACCACAGAGTCCGCAGCCACGTAGCCACAGTTAGGGCCCATAGCTCACAGGAGTCAAGCAGCCGGAGTGACCTGGTCCAGGCTACAAGCAAACGGGCCAAAAGAAGGGGAGAGAGGCACCAGCAACTTCCCTGGGCGACCCCAGCAGGGCTTCAAGCAGGGGTTTCCCCAAAACACAACGGGCTAAGGAAGGCGAGTTGGTAGCCACCCTCACAAGTCAGCCTGAAGGACACCTGGTTCCAGCCTGGTTCATCCCAGCTACGTCCGGGTTACTCACCCTGCCACCTTCAGTGAGTAAAACCCCTGAAAGACATTCTGCTTGTGCATGTGAGTCATTCTGCGACTTGTAGTTCCACACACCTACACAGGGCCCTGGGGCTTGCCTCACTCTCAGGAGGCCACTACATCTGACTGCACCCACCATCAGCCCCAGGCATCCCTTCACCTGCAGTGGCGGTCTCCACTGACCGCAATTCTGAGAGTGGCGTCACGACAATCAACATAGAAGATTTCCTACCTGTGACAAGATCCAGCCGCGTGGAGTCCCTGAAGGTAATGCACAGCTGCACCGACACCGCACCTCGGGGCCCCACAATGTCTGTAATGTAATTTTTTTGAGGGAAATAGTTCATCTGAAACAACTGCAAGGGTGCTAACAATTTTGGCAGTGTGTTTGTATATATATGTATATATGTGTGTGTGTGTGTGTATATATATTATATATATATATTATATATATATATATATATATATATATATATATATATATATATATACATACACACACACACACTAGCTGTAGTACCCTGTGTTGCCTGGGTTAGTAACTGTCTCTCTATCTCTCTCCCACTGTCCTTCTCTCCCAGGCCCTATCTGTCTGTCTCTTTCCCTGTCTATCTCTTCCCTATGTGTCTGTCTCTGTCTGTCTGTCTTTCTATCTCTGTCTTTCTGTCTCTGTCTTTCTGTCTCAGTCTGTCTCTGTCTGTCTGTCTCTGTCTGTTTCTGTCTGTCTGTTTCTGTCTGTCTGTCTGGCCCTGTGTGTCTCTTTTCCTGTTTGTCCCTGTCTGTTTCTTTCCCTGTGTGTCTCTTTCCCTGTGTGCCTCTTTCCCTGTCTGCCTCTTTCTGTTTGTCTCTTTTCCTGGCTCTCTGTCTCTCTTTCTGTCTGTCTGTCTGTCTCTGCCTGTCTGTCTCTGTCTGTCTGTCTCTTTCTGTCTGTCTGTCTATCTCTTTCTGTCTGTCTCTTTCTGTCTGTGTGTCTGTCTCTTTCTGTGTCTCTTTCTGTCTGTCTCTTTCTGTCTGTCTCTTTCTCTCTCTCTGTCTCCACCGATATCATATTACCTCACACATAAGCTTCTTCTTCTAAGAATATCCTTCGTTGTCTATAGCAACCAATCACAGCTATTATTAATAACCTGTAGCTTCCAGCTCCATTGACTTTAATGGAAGCAGGTTTTTTGGAGAGCAACTGTAAAGCGCGAGGTTAAATTTTCTTGTCAAAACAATAGTCTATGATGTTCCCTGAGTCACATGAGGCGTCCGTGCAAAATTTTGTGATTGTAAATGTGCGGTGCGGATTCCTTTAGCGGACATACACACACATACACATACTGTACATACATACATGCATACACTCAGCTTTATATAATATATATATATATATATATATATATATATTGTGAGGTAGCGCGGTCGGCTGCGCAGCAGAAGACACTGGATCCAGGCATTAAGGTTCACAGCACACGGTGTTTAATGTCCAAACAAAAGTCCACAGCAATATACATGTCTCTCCAGCAGAGAACTCAGGGAGTTCTGTTCACTTCCTCACACCCGGCACACCTGCCCCTCGTTCCTGTTTCCATTTAACCCTTCCTTCAGCCTGTAGGGAAACAGCATTAACCCTAGAGTGGATTTACTTTCTATCATGGAGTGAGCACAACCGGGGCGAGACATACCGGCCGTCATAGATAACCCCGGTCACAGTCTCACACACCCCCCCCTCAGTTCAAGTGAGCGGGGTTGAACTCCTGCCATCAAACACGGGCCGCGGGACAAGGCATCGGCGTTGCCCTGCAACCTACCGGCCCGGTGTTCAACCGTAAACCGGAAGTTCTGCAGAGAGAGGATCCACCGGGTAACCCGGGCATTCCGTTCCTTGGCGGACCTCATCCAGACCAGCGGAGAGTGATCCGTCACCAAGCGAAACTGCCGTCCCAGCAGGTAATAGCGTAGGGACTCCAAGGCCCACTTGATCGCCAGGCACTCCTTCTCCACTACGCTATAATTCCTCTCGGGAGGGGTGAGCTTCCTACTCAAGAAGGTGACGGGGTGTTCCTCCCCCTGAACCACCTGAGACAGCACTGCCCCCAGGCCGACCTCAGAGGCGTCAGTCTGCACTATAAACTCCTTCCGGAAATCAGGGTTGACAAGAACGGGCTGTCCGCACAGGACCCCCTTCAAGGCCCGGAAGGAGTCCTCGGCCTGCGGAGTCCAGCGCACCATGACGGACTTCTTGCCTTTGAGAAGGTCCGTCAAGGGGGCTGATAGTCCCGCAAAATCTTTGACAAACCTCCTGTAGTACCCCACGATACCCAGGAAGGCCCTAACCTGCTTCGTGGTCAGGGGTCTAGGCCACTTCTGGATCGCCTCAACCTTGTTAATTTGGGGCTTAATCACTCCTTGGCCTATCACATAGCCCAAGTAGCGGGCTTCCGTGAGTCCCAACGCACATTTCTTGGCTTGATTGGCTGTCAATCCGGCTGTTCGAAGCGCGTCCACCACCGCTTGTACCTGTTCCAAGTGGGTCTGCCAATCGGAGCTGTAAATAATGATGTCATCAAGGTACGCTGATGCATACGCCTGGTGGGGTTCCAGCACCAAGTCCATCAACCTCTGGAACGTGGCCGGAGCGCCATGTAACCCAAAAGGCAAGACAACATAGTGGAAGAGACCCTCCGGCGTAACAAAAGCGGTTTTCTCCTTGGCGGACTCCGTCAGTGGCACCTGCCAGTACCCCTTGGTCAGGTTGAGCGTGGTAAAATATCGTGCCTGTCCCAGCCTATCAATCAGCTCATCCACCCGGGGCATGGGGTAGAGATCGAACTTGGATATTTCGTTCAATCTCCGGAAGTCATTGCAGAACCTTAAGGAGCCATCGGGTTTTGGTATTAGGACAATGGGACTAGCCCATTCACTCCGGGATTTTTCGATGACCCCCAGGCGTAGCATTGTCTTCACTTCCTCTGATATGGCTTGTCTTCGAGCCTCCGGCACGCGGTATGACTTCAGGCGTACCTTCAGGTGGGGCTCGGTGACAATGTCATGTCGTATCAGACTGGTCCTACCCGGCAACTCGGAGAAGACATCGGGGTTCTGCTGAACCAGCCGTCTGGCCTCTCGCCTCTGTTGCTTGGTGAGGGCTTCTCCGATCCTTACTTCCGGTTCGTCCTCTCCGGAGGTCGCTGAAGCCGGGAGTGAACGACCCGAAGAGGAGGGAGATGGGGGAAACTCGACCATCAAGCTTTCCCGTTCCTGCCACGGTTTTAATAGGTTGACATGGTATATTTGTTCAGGTTTCCGCCTACCGGGCTGCAATACTTTATAGTTGACCACCCCGACTCTTTCCTTTATCTCGTAGGGGCCTTGCCACTGAGCCAGGAATTTACTCTCCGCCGTGGGGATTAATACCAACACCCGATCCCCGGGTTTAAAGGTCCGCACGGTGGCTTGTCTATTGTAGCGGCCGCTTTGCGCGGCCTGAGCCTCCTGTAAATGCTCCTTCACAATTGGCATGACCGCGCTTATGCGGTTCTGCATTCCTAAAATGTGTTCAATCACACTTTTATGGGGGGTGGGCTCTTGCTCCCATGTTTCCTTTGCCAGGTCCAACAATCCTCGGGGATGTCGCCCGTATAACAACTCAAAAGGCGAAAACCCCGTGGATGCCTGTGGCACCTCTCGGATGGCAAACATCAAATAGGGAAGCATCATATCCCAGTCTTTCCCGTCTTTGGAGATCACCCTTTTTAGCATGGTTTTCAGGGTTTTATTGAATCGTTCTACTAACCCATCCGTCTGAGGATGATACACAGACGTACGCAACTGCTTGATCTGGAGTAGCCGGCATAGCTCTTTGGTCACTTTAGACATGAATGGGGTCCCCTGATCCGTAAGGATCTCCTTGGGCAACCCCACCCGGCAGAACACAGCAAACAACTCCCGAGCTATAAGCTTTGCTGCAGTATGTCTGAGAGGTATCGCCTCGGGATACCGGGTGGCATAGTCAACGATCACTAGGATGTGTTGGTGCCCTCGAGCAGACTTTACGAGGGGCCCCACCAGATCCATTCCTATCCGTTCAAAAGGGACTTCTATAATGGGTAACGGTAGCAACGGACTGCGAAAGTGTGCCAGGGGTGCGGTAAGCTGACACTCCGGGCAGGTTTCGCAGAACCGTTTTACCTCTCCAAAGACCCCGGGCCAATAAAACCTTTGCAATATTCGCTCCTGCGTTTTCTTGACCCCTAGGTGACCACTCATCAGGTGTTTATGAGCCAAGTCGAGGACCCGCCGGCGATACGGCTGGGGCACCACCAACTGCTCTACCCCCACGCCCCGTATTTCATCTACCCTGTAGAGTAAATCCTGCTTGAGAGCGAAATGGGGGTACCTTACCTGGGCACCGGGCAGCTGTGCCACCCCGTCAATTACTATCACCCGATTCCGGGCATGTATTAATGTAGGGTCCTGGAGTTGGGCTGTCCCAAACGTATCCGGGGATGCCTCCAACTCCGGGATGGGCTCGACCATTTCAGCCTCTCCTGCCAATACCTCTAGGGGTGACCTATCGGGTTCACACTCTGTCCCTATCATGGTGACCCCTACGGCAGGCGTCCCAGATTCAGGATTGTAGGGCTCAGGTCCCGGACTGACCAATACCTGAGGGGACTTAGGGGGTCCCCTCCATAAAGTCCAAAAATAGGGCAGATCCCTTCCTAGGATCACGTCATAAGGAAGAGTGTTCAGAAGTCCCACTTCATGTTGCACCTGACCGCAAGGTGCTGTGATGGTGACAATCCCCGTGGGATAGTCTCGGCGGTCCCCATGTATGCAAACCACCCCCACGGTACGTCCTGTGGACTTTACTTTAGCCCTCAAGGTGGATCGCACAAGGGTCACTAAGCTTCCGGAATCCAACAATCCTGTAACCGGACATCCATTCACCTGTATTTGGCACAAGTGGGGCTCAGTCTCTGGGGGAACCAGGTCAGCGGTACACACCACCTGAGCATACATTGAACCCCGCCGGGTAATCCCACAATCCATGGGCTCCGTGGTCAGTGGACACTGGGCTTCCATATGTCCCACCCGCTGGCACCGCCAACATCTAATAGGGAAGGAAACCCCCTTGACAAGTTGTCTTTTAGGGTACAGAGCCTTCCGGACCTCAGGAACGGCGGGCGCGGCCTCAGCCGGGACGGTAGCGGACTCCTGTACCGTTGTCAGCGGTGGGTCCTTGGCCCTAGGCTTGGAGGGGCCGGACCGACGGGCAGTACGCAAAGTCTCAGTGTCCCGTATCAAGTCCTGCGTAGCCACATGCCGCTCTACCAGGGACACTAATTGGTCCAGGGTACTCGGGTCACCCTGTCCTACCCACCGTTGAACGGTGACGGGTAAAGTGCGCACAAAACGATCCACTACTACCCTTTCCACCATTTGCGCCGGGCTCAGAGTGTCAGGCTGCAACCACTTTTTTACAAGATGTAATAAGTCATAGGCCTGGGAGCGTACGGGTTTGGCTTCCTCATAGAACCACTGACTTACCCGCTGAGCCCGTACATAGGTATTCACCCCCAACCGAGCCAGTATTTCGGCATTCAGGGTCACATAGTCAATGGCGTCCTCGGTACAGAGGTCCAGGTACGCTTTTTGGGGTTCCCCCGTCAGATAGGGCAACAATACCTCAGCCCACTGGGGGGTCGGCAGCTTTTCCCGCTCGGCCACCCGCTCAAACACTGCCAGGAACGCTTCCACATCATCCCCCGGGGTCATCTTTTGTAATGATTGTCTCACCGCTTTCCAGACGCTGCCGTCGTCACCCGATCCCGGGGTTGTTGCTGCCGGTCCGGCACGGATTGACTTGGCCAGGAGAACCATCTGTTCTTGGTGCCTTTTTTCCTGCAATTTCAAGGATTGCTGGTGCTGTTGCTGCTGTGCATCAGCTTGTTGCTGCTGTTGCTCCAACGTCCGGAGCAGGTGGGTATTCACCTGTTGTTGCTGTGCATTAGCCTGAGCCAAATGCTTTAGTATGTCCTCCATAGCGTCGCTGGGTTTGGGCCGTAGTATAGCTGCTTGAATCCAGGACATGTGCTACCGGGTCACCAGAAAAGGAAGTTACACCTCACCGGGCTGGCATGCCCGCATTCTCCACCATATGTGAGGTAGCGCGGTCGGCTGCGCAGCAGAAGACACTGGATCCAGGCATTAAGGTTCACAGCACACGGTGTTTAATGTCCAAACAAAAGTCCACAGCAATATACATGTCTCTCCAGCAGAGAACTCAGGGAGTTCTGTTCACTCCCTCACACCCGGCACACCTGCCCCTCGTTCCTGTTTCCATTTAACCCTTCCTTCAGCCTGTAGGGAAACAGCATTAACCCTAGAGTGGATTTACTTTCTATCATGGAGTGAGCACAACCGGGGCGAGACATACCGGCCGTCATAGATAACCCCGGTCACAGTCTCACAATATATATATATATATATATATATATATATATATATATATATATATGTATTATACACGTTTTTCCAAGCATGGCGTTAAGAGTGTGGAAGGTTTGAGGGGTGGAGCATGGGCGGAGACTCAAGGGGGCCTAAAACTTTTGCCAGTATGGGGCCCTGAAATTCCTAGTGGTGGCCCTGTAAGCAGTAAAAAACTTTCACTTTATTGATTGTCAGGAGTAGGCTGTAATACTACTGTATGTTCTGAGGATTTCGATTGCGTTAGGGCAATGACAACAGAGACGAGTTCTTGGTACAAGATGTTATATAATACGTCACCACGGTAGATACACAACGGGAATAAACACAGTAAAACAACACACAAAACGGAGCGAAGGGGATTCCCGGGGCCACGCACCGGACTCCCCCAGGGAGACCACCAGAGCGAACCCCTGTACAGGGACTGTCCGGCAATCAACCCCGGAAGGCCTAAATGTGCGGCAGCCGGTACACAAGGGGCAAGTGGTATAGTCCAGGAGTGTCCGTACGGGATGATTGTCCAGAGTGGTTACGAACCGGGCAGAGTGCTGATCAAAGACGGCAGACGGAGTCCGGGCACAGCTTGAAGAAAACCGGGTATGGTCCAGAGTCGGTCGGTAGAGTTTCAGGAGAATCCAAGGCAATCAGGAAGTAGAAACAGCAAAGCAGGAGCACACAGCAAGCAGTATACTCAGGCACTGGACTGGGCTGAGAGGCGGCCTTTTAAGCAGCTGGACAGGAAGTAGGGCAACAGAACCTTAAACTCCATGTTAACTGAGGGCAAGCTCATTCAAAAGAGAACTGGAAAACCTGGAAACCTGACATTACTCCCCCCCCCCAGAGACGGCCTCAGGACGGATCAGGGCCCGGCTTGTCCGGGAACCGTCGATGAAACTGAGCGATCTTCCGGGGTGCCCGAATGTTACCCACCGGTTCCCAGGAATCGTCCTCGGGGGCGTACCCCTGCCAACGTACCAGATATTGAAGCCGACGACGATGGAGCCGGGAGTCAATAATGTCCTCAACCACGAACTGCTCCTCGCCGTCGACCATCACAGGCGGAGGAGGAGGCACAACACGACCACGAAACGTATTAGGGGAGACAGGTTTGAGGAGAGACACATGAAAGACCGGGTGTACCTTTAGATGGTGCGGCAACCGTAGCCGACAGGCCACAGGGCTCACGATCCCGGTGATCTTAAACGGACCGATGAATTTTTGTCCCAGCTTCTGCGAAGGAACACCCAATCTCAGGTTTTTGGTGGATAACCATACAGAGTCCCCTACCTTGTACATGGGTGCCGGTTTCCGGTGAGTGTCTGCCGACCTCTTGTAACGCTCCTGGGCCGTAGCCACAGTGTCCTTTAGAACCTCCAGATTCTGTCGAAGCTCTGTCAATCTGTCCTCCACCGCCGGCACCGAAACCGCAACCGGTGACCTAGGCAAAACATTCGGATGATAACCCAAGTTAGCAAAAAAGGGCGTTACCTTAGTGGAGCTGCTCTGAGTGTTGTTATAGGAGAACTCCGCCAACGGAAGCATCTTCAACCAATCGTCTTGGAGATGGCTGACATAACATCGAAGGTATTGTTCCAGGGTTTGATTCGTCCGTTCGGTTTGCCCATTTGTCTGAGGATGGTATGCAGAAGACAAACAGACATCAATCTGGAGTGCCGTACAAAAGCCCTTCCAGAACCTAGACGTGAACTGCACGCCCCGGTCAGAGATGATCTCGTCTGGTACCCCATGCAATCGGAATACGTTCTGGATAACCAAATCCACTGTCTCTGCGGCTGAGGGAAGACCGGTACACGGAATGAAGTGAGCAGCTTTAGTCAATCGATCCACCACCACTAAGATGGTATTGTGCCCGCCTGAGACTGGCAACTCCACAATAAAATCCATGGAGATAGACCCCCAAGGGCGAGATGGCACGGGTAACGGTTGGAGGAGTCCCGTAGGAGCCACACGAGGGACCTTGCACCGGGCACAAACCACGCATGAGTGGACATAGTCCTTTACATCCTTTAGACAGGTAGGCCACCAGAAAAAACGGCTCAGAAATTCCTGCGTCTTCTGTACCCCCCTATGACCAGCCAACACGGAGTCATGGACCAACTTGAGAACCCGAAGTCTTACGGCCTCCGGGACATAAATGCGTCGCTCTCTCAACCACACACCATTCCGAAGAACAAGAGTTACATCATTCGGGGGGGCAGCAAGAAATACGTCACCATCATAGGCCAGCTTGATGTCCTTCCACAAGTCCTGGTCCTGGATTACTCCAACGAAATTGGCATCCGATAACACGGTCTGAGACGGGGTTCCAGGCACGGAGTCCACGGCGTGGATTCGGGACAAGGCATCAGCTTTCCCATTACGTGAACCTGGACGGTATGTAACGACAAAATTGAATTGGTTAAGAAATAGGCTCCAACGGGCTTGCCGTGGAGACAGGCACCTGGCAGACTTAAGAAATTCCAGATTACGATGATCTGTGAGTACTATCACTTGCTGCGCGGCTCCCTGTAAGTGGTGTCTCCATTCCTTGAAAGCGGAAATAATCGCTAACAATTCCTTGTCCGCAATGTCATAGTTCCTTTCTGCAGGGGACAACCGGCGGGAAAAGAAAGCACACGGATGTAAGAGACTCTTGTCCCCAGTCCTTTGAGAAAGGATGGCCCCTAATGCGTAGTCGGAAGCGTCGACTTCCACGATAAAGGGAAGTGCGGGATTCGGATGTACCAATATAGGCGCTGAGGTAAAACAAACCTTGAGACGATGGAAGGCTTCCTGGGCCTGGGCGGACCACACAAACTTCTGTCCTTTCTTGGTTAACAGAGTGATGGGACGAACGATTTCTGAAAAATTACGGATAAAACGTCGGTAAAAGTTGGCAAAACCGACAAAGCGTTGTACCTCTTTGACGTTACCCGGTTCCGGCCAGTCCAGAATTGCTTGTATCTTGCCAGACTCCATGTTCAGTCCCTGAGGAGAGATGACATACCCTAAGAATTGTATCTGTGAGCAATGGAATTCGCATTTCTCCAGTTTAATGTACAGGTGATTTTCCCTCAGCCGGGTAAGTACGGTCTTGACGTGCTCCTGGTGTTCCCGTAAGGAATCAGAAAAGATTAGGATATCGTCCAGATAAATCACCATGAATTGGTCCATGATATCCCTAAAAATATCGTTAACTAGATGTTGGAAAGCCGCGGGAGCGTTACAAAGTCCAAAAGGCATCACTAGGTACTCAAAATGTCCATACCGACATCGGAACGCGGTCTTCCACTCATCTCCGGGACGTATGCGAAGTAGATTATATGCCCCACGGAGATCCAATTTGGTGAATATTTTTGCCTGTTGGACCCTCTCCAATAGCTCAGGAATCAACGGTAACGGATACCGGTTCCGGATGGTTATTTTATTCAGTTCCCGGTAGTCAATACAGGGTCTCAGAGTCCCCTCTTTCTTTTTCACGAAAAAGATGGGTGCCCCTGCTGGTGAGGTAGACGGGCGAATAAATCCCTTGGCTAGGCTCTCATCAATGTATTCTTTTAGTGCTTCTAGCTCAGGTGCCGCCAACGGGTAGACATGGCCAAACGGAATCTCCGCCCCTGGAAGTAAGTCTATGGGGCAATCATACGGTCTATGCGGGGGAAGCCGATCGGCTTTTCTTTTGTCGCATATGTCAGCAAAGTCATCATAAACCGGGGGTAGAACAGGTACCTGTACAGTGCCCTCCGCATTCGGTGTTACTGGAACCGGAACAGTTGGACTAATGGTCGGACCACTCTGCGGTGGGAAGGTTATTTCCTTAGTTTCCCAATCGATGACCGGATTCGTAGACCGTAGCCACGGAATACCTAAAATAATCGGAAAATGAGGAGAAGAAATTATCATGAAAACAAGGGTCTCCTGCTGACCTGGCTTCATCACGCATTCTAGCGGTACTGTTTCCCGATCCACTGGTCCAGAGCTTAACGGAGATCCGTCTACTGTCTCCATGGTAACCGGTGAGGATCTTTGCTGAGTCCGGATACCGTGTTTCCTGGCAAAAGAGGAGTCCATGAAATTTCCCCCTGCCCCAGAATCTATCATTGCAGAGGTAGGTATTAGATGCCCCTCCCACCGGATCTGAATGGGGAGCGAGCAATGGGTATATTTCCCTTCTGAGTCCTTCGGTGAGGTTGACATTACAGTCAAGGGAAATACCGCATCCAAGTGCCCACTTGCCTCAGAGATATCGGACTCTGCGTCCGTGTTGTCACACTCTGCCATGGCTGCCAATACCTTATTTGGGCGATTCGGACGTTTCGGGCAGTCGATCAAGAAATGATCCGATTGACCGCAATAGAAACACAAACGCTCACGGAGCCGGTGTTCGCGACGTTCGTTGGTCTCTCGCTTTTGCAGAGAGTCCACTTGCATAGGAACGTCCTCGGCCTCCCGTGGTGTCCTGAGAGCGGGTTCTCTAGAAGGAAACGCAAAGTTGTTTACACGGTTTACAGCTGCCCATTTTTCCTGTCTACGCTCCGTCAAGCGGGTATCAATACGCACACAGTGCTGGAGAAACAGTTCAAAATCCCCTGGAGATTCGGAACGAGCTAACTCGTCCTTGATGGTACCGGACAAGCCTTTTCTGAATACAGATAATAATGCATTGTTTCCCCAGTCGGTGTCTACCACTAACCTCTTGAACTCAGTGGCGTATTCAACGACAGAACGCTTTCCCTGACGTAAGGAAAGGAGAGCCGATTCAGCGGTAGCACGGCGATTCGGATCATCAAACATTTGCGCCATTGCGTTCAGAAAGTCATCCAGGTGATTTAAACGGATGTCCCGATTCTCTATCATAGGATTAGCCCAAGCCAGTGCTCGTGAGGTTAATAACATGATTATACATAACACTTTGGACCGGTCAGAACGGTAATAATCAGCATGTACATCAAAAAACAGTATACATTGGTTCACAAATCCACGAAACTGACTACGATCACCATTGAAACGGAATGGGGGTAACCTAGGCATACCGGCAGCTGATACGGACGTAGTGGGGACGGCTTCCTGAGCCTCCACTCTGACTTGCAAATCCTGAATAGCCGGACCCAGTACCTGGTGATCATGGCCCAGCTGTGCCTCCACATCTCTGAGTTTAGTTTGCACCGCCTCCATCTCCTGCTGCAAGGAGTTGATCATGGAAAAGAGCTGATCTACTCGTGTCTCAGTCATTGCCCCAGCGAAATCCTCTTATGGCCTGAGTATAATGTAATACTACTGTATGTTCTGAGGATTTCGATTGCGTTAGGGCAATGACAACAGAGACGAGTTCTTGGTACAAGATGTTATATAATACGTCACCACGGTAGATACACAACGGGAATAAACACAGTAAAACAACACACAAAACGGAGCGAAGGGGATTCCCGGGGCCACGCACCGGACTCCCCCAGGGAGACCACCAGAGCGAACCCCTGTACAGGGACTGTCCGGCAATCAACCCCGGAAGGCCTAAATGTGCGGCAGCCGGTACACAAGGGGCAAGTGGTATAGTCCAGGAGTGTCCGTACGGGATGATTGTCCAGAGTGGTTACGAACCGGGCAGAGTGCTGATCAAAGACGGCAGACGGAGTCCGGGCACAGCTTGAAGAAAACCGGGTATGGTCCAGAGTCGGTCGGTAGAGTTTCAGGAGAATCCAAGGCAATCAGGAAGTAGAAACAGCAAAGCAGGAGCACACAGCAAGCAGTATACTCAGGCACTGGACTGGGCTGAGAGGCGGCCTTTTAAGCAGCTGGACAGGAAGTAGGGCAACAGAACCTTAAACTCCATGTTAACTGAGGGCAAGCTCATTCAAAAGAGAACTGGAAAACCTGGAAACCTGACATAGGCATAAAATACAGGACAGAGGGGAGAGGGACTAACCCCACACAGACGACAGCTGTTTCGCACCAGTAACGGGCACTTTCACAAGTCCCTAGTGGATATGTCAGTTCCTCCCTCTTTTAAGGGGAGTGAACAAAGGAATGACATCAGTGTATTTAAAATCTCATTAGTAACATACTAAACAAATCTAGAGAAATACAAAACCAAATTTAACAGAATACCACAATTAGCAGTAATTGAAAAATTTTTCTCGTAGAAAATTCGCAGAAAAAAAATCACAGAAAACAGAAGACAAAATGTATTTATTTTTTTTATAAAAAGACAAGCATGTCATTTTTATTGTTAAGACCAAGTGGCCCCGATGCATGTTTTTATAATCCACCTTGATTCCTGCCGCAATAACAATGTATGGGTATCACCCCCTGCAGCTGCGGGAACGACTCTCTCCAAACCAGCAAACATTAAAGAATTTTTATCTCCAGAATGTTTTTCTCGCACGTGTTCAATCAGCCGGGGAGCACCGATCCCTGTGTTCAGGGAGTTCAAGTGCTCTCTGAACCTGATGAACAAGGGTTGACAATCAATAAAGTGAAAGTTTTTTACTGCTTATGTACGGTGAGTGCCCTCCGTTTTTCTATTGCTCAGTTTACATGCTTCTTTGACTTTTGGCATGGAACTCCCCAGTTAGGCCGGAGTCACACTTGTGAGAGACTCTTGCAAGTCTTGCAACACATCACCCGACATGGCCTTCAGCTCTCCTGACAGGAGCATCTCAGCTGCATAGAAATACATGCAGCTGACCGGCTCCTGTCAGGAGAGTGTGTGGCCATGCCGGGTGATGCGATGTGAGACTCGCGCGAGTCTCTCGCAAGTGTGACTCCAGCCTTAGCAGTGCTGTGCTAGACTATTTTTCCTGCCTTGCTGACAGGCGTTTTCGTTGACATACTCTGCGCTAATCACCAGCTGGAGGCTTTAGTGCCCGGTTTATTTTCCTTCTCCTTATGAGGTTTTACATAGGACTGCAAATAACATCACTGTGTTATCTGTTGTGTGGCATAGGACCAGGGCTGGACTGGGACTAAAATTCAGCGCTAGCATTTGGCGGTACACAGGCACACTTTTCGCGTGGTGAATGTGTAATATTTCTGCACTTGTATATGTGAGTACTGTATGGCGCTATGTAACTCTGTATGGCATTATGTGACACTGTATCACTCTGTCACACTATATGGCGCTATGTAACACTGTATGGAAATATGTGACACTGTATGGCACTATTGGATCTGTATCACTTTGTCACACTGTATGGCGCTATGTGACATTGTATGGCATTATGTGAGTACTGTATGGCACTATGTGACACTGTATGGCACTATGTGACACTGTATGGCACTATGAGTACTGTATGGCATTATGTGAGTACTGTATGGCACTATATGAGTGCTGTATGGCATTATGTGAGTACTGTATGGCATTATGTGAGTACTGTATGGCACTATGTGAGTGCTGTATTGCACTATGTGAGTACTGTATGGCACTATCTGAGTTCTGTATGGCATTATGTGAGTACTGTGTGCCACTATGTGAGTACTGTATGGCATTATGTGAGTACTGTATGGCACTATGTGAGTACTGTATGGCACTATGTGACACATTTTTGCCGTGTGTAACAGACCTTGATGTATTTTCTGCTCTTTGCTTCCCTGATTTATGGATTGTTTCGCCACATACCTGTGTCCTAATCACTCTACAAGCGCTGCAGTCACTACAGGGGATTGTACCTGTGCGGACAGGTCCAGGACTAATATCACTGATTTCACACTAATTAGTCCTCGATTAATGACTCCACGCCCCTCCCCCCCCCCCCCATACACACACACACAATACAATGCACCCCAATTACCCCTCCCCCCCCCCACACACACACAATACAATGCACCCCCATTATCCCTCCCCACATACACATACAATACAATGCACCCCCATTACCCCTCCCCCCCCCCCCCACACACACACACACATACAATACAATGCACCCCCATTACCCCTCCCCCCACACACACACAATACAATGCACCCCCATTACCCCTCCCCACACACACACACACACGCACACATACAATACAATGCACCCCCATTACCCCTCCCCACACACACACACACGCACACATACAATACAATGCACCCCCATTACCCCTCCCCACACACACACACACACACGCACACATACAATACAATGCACCCCCATTACCCCTCCCCACACACACACACACACACACGCACACATACAATACAATGCACCCCCATTACCCCTCCCCACACACACACACACACGCACACAGACAATACAATGCACCCCCATTACCCCTCCCCACACACACACACACACACACGCACACACGCACACATACAATACAATGCACCCCCATTACCCCTCCCCACACACACACACATACAATACAATGCACCCCCATTACCCTCACACACACACACACACACACACACAATATAATGCATCACCATTACCCCTCCCCACATACACACACACACACACACACACACATACAATACCATGCACCCCCATTACCCTCACACACACACAATACAATGCACCCCCATTACCCCTCCTCCCCCCCACACACACACATACAATACAATGCACCCCCATTACCCTCACACACGCACACACACACACACATATATACAATGCACCCCCATTACGCTTACACATACACACACACATATACAATACAATGCACCCCCATTAGCCTCAGACACACACACGCACAATACATTGCACGATCCATTACCCCTGCCCCCACATACAATACAATACACCCTCCATTACCCCCTCCCCAGACATAATACAATGCACCCCCCATCACCCACTACACACACAAATTACACTACCCCATCACTACACACTCCTGCCCTCCCCCTCCCTTGGAATACAGTACTCCCCCTCTGCCTGTCACAAAGCTGTGCTCCTTCACAAATGTTCATCGTTATGTGTCCTCAGCCCCTCCCCACTCATCCCCATTAATTAAACATGCCATCTTCGGCTCCTCCATAGAGCGCTTACCGCTTCCTGATGTCTCCTGTGTGGCACCCGCAGCACTGTGATGACGTCAGCAAGGTGCTGATCTCATCACGTTGCTGCACATCGGGGGCCGGGCCCAGTCCCGGCGCACTGCTCAAATGTATTTACGTCTGAAAGACGCAAATACATTTGCATAGGAAGGAGGAAGCTGCGGTCACTGGCACCGGCATTGCCGTGCTCTTCAGCAGTGTGTGCATGCCGGGCCGGCACAGAAGCACACAACAGGGTCGGCACAGCACAGCGCGCTGCCTCCTGGTTCTGCTGCAGCTAGTGTGCCTGGCATGCACACACTGCTGAGGAGTGCGGCGGTGACTGCAGATACAGCGGCCCAGTACAGGCACCGGCCGTTACAGGGACCGGCCCATCCTGCATTTGCCAGAATTGCCCTATGGTCAGTCCGGGTCTGCATAGGACTGTAGGTGACATCTACTACGTTATCTTCACTCACAGTTATTACTGTTTTATGTGTTGTTACATAGGACTGCAAGTGACATCTGTAAAAAATAAATGTCCCTTATTTATTTTTTTCAAGTACGTGATGAGGTGCAAGAAAAGATAGACTTCAAAAGTGTAAAAATAAATGTATTTTATATAGAGTAAAAAATAGAAGAGTTCATTGTATGTAGATTAGTTACAGAACAGGAAAAATTAGTATTGTACTTTAGCTTACGTGATGGTTTGTCTTCAGATTATAATAGTCCATTTCTCTACTAAATTAGTAAAGTAAGGCTGGTTCCACACATCCGGTTTTTGCCGTGCAGCACAATCCGGTAAAAACCGGAAAGAACGGGTCCAGCGTGTGTTGCCGCCGGATCCGTTCTTTCCCAATAGACTTGTATTAGCGCCGGATTGTGCTGCATGGCCTTACGTTGCATCCGGCTTTTGCCGGATCCGACGCAAATAGCGGATTTGGCGGCCGGATGGAACGCTGCTTGCAGCGTTTTTTGTCTCCGGTGAAAAATGTATTACGCTGTATCGCCGTGATTTACAATGAAAGCCTATGGATACCGTATCTGGTGCAATGCGGCAAAAACCGGATCCGGCGCCGAATCTGTTTTTTTGAACTGCGCATGCTCAGTATCACAACGGATTTGTCAAAAGACTAAAGTAACGCAGGGAAAAAAACTGATGCGACAGATCCGTTTTGTCGCCAGATCCGTCGCATCAGTTTTTTCGCCGGATCGTGCCTGATGCCAAAAAACTGATGTGTGAAACCAGCCTAAAGGCCGCTTTACACGCTGCGATATATCAAACAATATGTCATCGGGGTCATGTCGTAAGTGACGCACATCCGGCATCGTTTGATATATCGTAGCGTGTGAAAGCTACGTGCGACGGTGAACGAGCAGAAATACTCACCTTCTCGTTCATCATTGACACGTCGCTCGTTTTCTAAAAATCGAACGTCCGGTTGTTCATTGTTCCCGAGGCAGCACACATTTCTCCATGTGACACCCCGGGAACGATGAACTGCAGCTTACCTGCGTCCCGCCGGCAATGCGGAAGGAAGGAGGTGGGCGGGATGTTTACGTCCCGCTCATCTCTGCCCCTCCGCTTCTATTGGCCGGCCGCTGTGTGATGTCGCAGTGACGACGAACGTCCCTCCCCCTTCAGGAAGTGGATGTTCGCCGCCCACAGCGAGGTCGTTTGGAAGGTAAGTACGTGTGACGGGGGGTTACGACTTTGTGCGACACGGGCAAGAAAATGCCCGTGCCGTACAAATAGATGGGGGCGGGTGCGAACGCACAATAAATTGTAACGTGTAAAGCAGCTTTAAGTTTCTTCATTATCCATGCTTCATCCTGGATGGGTCCGGCCTCAGTCTTTACACTGCAGTTCCAACATGTGTCCTTCTGCAGCGTCGATCCCCCTCCGAGTCAGGTCTTCCCCATCTCTTGTGAAGGATATTTATGTGTTGAACTGCACCTGTCAATGTCCATTTTTAGACGTCCTGCTGTACGCATGATGTAATCCACTAGAACTTTCCACACAAATACACTTCTCTTATGTCAGCAGTTATCTATATGTCCTCCTATCTATAAGTTCTGCTATTGAGATGTACAGTGTTATGAATTGTTTAATAAATGTTTTTACAACATCTACTACATTATCTGTACTTGGAGTGGTATCACTGTGTTATCTGTGGTGTCACATTTTTTGTTTGGGTGGGAGGATCATTGGCAAAACTTATGTCTTGGAGCTTTGGCCCTTAATCTTTTGTATTCTTACCAACGCCCCTCAGAGCCCAGATTTGGGGCCTATAAGCTGCTGCCACCACCAGTGGGCTCTTATATACAGTGTTCTAACATGCTGTATATAAGAGCCCAGGTCCCTGTGTAGAATGTAAAAATCACTTTATGATACTCACCTAAACAGTCGGTACGGTGCAGACTGGTCAAATGGGTGTCTCCGTTCCCCAGTACTGGCGCCTCCTCTTTCGGCCATCTTTGTCCTCCTTCTTCTGAAGCCTGGTTGAATGATGCATCCTACATCATCTACACTAGCCGGCATTTAGGTCCTGCGCAGGCGCACTACAATACTTTGATTTGCCCTGCTCAGGGCAAATCACAGTGCGCCTACGCAGGTCCTCAATGCCGGCCTGTGTGCATGACATAGCATGTGTGTCGTCCAGGGATAAGGGGTACTCAGATCCGGGCCACGGGGTCACTTCTGTGGGTATCACGGTGGTGTGACCCGGTCTGTGATCCCAGGCTCCACAGTAAGAAGGGGATTTGGTAAGGGAGATTGTCCGTGACACCACCCGTGGTGTGCGGTGAGGTAACTGAGCACCGCCGCTGCTGGATAATGGATCCCGGGGATGGCGGTGGGCAGCAAGGTGGTGATTTCCCTCCACGGGAAGGGTGTTGGTGTCCCGGGACCCCGGTGAGGTGGTGCAGGGAGTAGATGGAGACCGTCTGAAAGCTGTGCACCCGGTTGGACCAGGGGATGTTGTTACTCACAGTTCGCTTTGCCAAGACCGGCGGGCCACTACCCTGCCCTGGTCACCTCAAGTCCCTTCCTCACTACCAGCCTGTCCCGGCCCTTTTGGAGCATGCTTCTGTAGCAGCCCAGGAGCTACAACTCCGGGCTCCTCTCCTCTCGCTTTCCCCACACACTCTGCACCAGCCCATCCCTCGCTGCTCTGTTTAGCTCTTACACTGGGGGGGTGTGTCTGTCCTGCTGCACCAGTGTGGGATCAGGTTACCAAGGCGGAGAATGACCTGCACTTTGTTGGATTTTTGCAGGTCTGTGACACCCTGGTTTTGCCAGGGCGTCACACACCCCCTTGGTAAAATACAGCCTATCCTCGGGCTCTCTGGGCACCAATATTTATTGTAACCGGAAAAAGAAAGTGCACACATTACAACTATACATCTTCCCACATCAGGAGGTACGTTTACTAAAACTTTAACTATCCTGCCACCCCCCCCCCCCCCACCTGCTGTGCAGATGGCCTCCTCCAGGAACTTGAGGACGCTCAACGGGGGTGATAGTCCATAAAACAGTCAACTTTAATCTTGCGGGTAGCCGTCCATGCTTCGCCACCACTGCTGCTGCTGCCACTAACAGTACGGGGCACGGGTTCCGTGCTCTGCCTCCTGCTCAGGAGCCAGGCCCACTCGGATGCCCTCGGCGCCGGCTTCAACCAGCCTCACTAACTGCCGAGAGCCCCATTGCTCAGTGGCCTGCTCCTCCTCTCTGCAGGTGCACTCCGGCTGCTCCACAGCCAGGACGGGGTACCTGGGAGCGGCAGGCGCCGCATCTGAGGCAGACTTCCAATTGGGTGCCACCTCCGTTGTGGCCGGGCGGACCGCCGGAGCCGACATCATCACCGTAGCGGCCGGGCGGACTGCCGGAGCCGACGTCATCACCGTTGCGACCGGGCGGACTGCCAGAGCCGACGTCATCACCGTGGCGGCCGGGCGGACCGCCGGAGCCAGGTAAGATGTCATCTGGGTTTGCGGCTCGCTTGTCCAGGAACGGAATTAGGCAAAGTCCTGGCGTCCCTGCCTTTACAGTCCTGGTCACATGAACTGCAGTTCCTTCCTACTGCTCCCCCTTGGTACTCGGGAGCAGTCCTTCTAGCAACTTTTTAAAGTTTTCCTTTTGCTTCCGGTCCTCCGGAGCTTCGCTTCCACCTGCGTTTTCAGGGGGCGGAGCCTCTTTTTCGTGCCCGCTGCTCGGGGAAGAAGGCACCAAGCTGTTGTTTTTGGCGCCTAAAATGGCAGCTAAAATGGCGGACTTCGGGATTTTTCTTCAGCGGGACGCCGCTGACGGACGGGACAAGGCGCACTTCCACTGGTAAGTGGATGGGTTCGAACCTGTTCGTGACGCCAAAATGTGTCGCCCAGGGATAAGGGGTACTCAGATCCGGGCCACGGGGTCACTTCTGTGGGTATCACGGTGGTGTGACCCGGTCTGTGATCCCAGGCTCCACAGTAAGAAGGGGATTTGGTAAGGGAGATTGTCCGTGACGCCACCCGTGGTGTGCGGTGAGGTAACGGAGCACCGCCGCTGCCGGATAACGGATTCCGGGGATGACAGTGGGCAGCAAGGTGGTGATTTCCCTCCACGGGAAGGGTGTTGGTGTCCCGGGACCCCAGTGAGGTGGTGCAGGGAGGAGATGGAGACCGTCTGAGAGCTGTGCACCCGGTTGGACCGGGGAATGTTGTTACTCACAGTTCGCTTTGCAAGAAAATTCACACAGAGTCAGGAATTAACCAGAAATTGCCGGAGTCCGCAGCCTTCGGTACGGAGGGTGTGTAAGTCCCACACATGGTGCAGCAGCCCCTGTTCTTTCCCTGCAGCCAGGTGCCTCTTTCTCCACTCTTTCTCTTTCTTTCCTTCTCAGCTGGGAACAGGGAGTCCACTCCCCTGCAGTGATCCGGGATCTCTTCCAAGACCGGCGGGCCACTACCCTGCCCCGGTCACCTCAAGTCCCTTCCTCACTACTAGCCTGTCCCGGCCCTTTTGGAGCACGCTTCTGTAGCAGCCCGGGAGCTACAACTCCGGGCTCCTCTCCTCTCGCTTTCCCCACACACTCTGCACCAGCCCCTCCCTCACTGCTCTGTTTAGCTCTTACACTGGGGGTGTGTGTCTGTCCTGCTGCACCAGTGTGGGATCAGGTTACCAAGGAGGAGAATGACCTGCACTTTGTTGGATTTTTGCAGGTCTGTGACACCCTGGTTTTACCAGGGCGTCACACATGCGTCATGCACGCAGGCTTCAGAAGAAGGAGGACAAAGATGGCCAAAAGATGAGGCGCAACAACCGGAGAACAGAGCCACCCATTCAACCAGTCTGCTCCGCACTGCCCGTTTAGCTGAGTATTATAAAGTGTTTTTTTATGTTCTACACAGGTTGTTCCTCGTTCCTGCGGCATCACACATCGCTATGTATGACACCGCAGGAGCGACGATCATCTCCTTACCTGCGTCCACCGGCAATGAGGAAGGAAGGAGGTGGGTGGGATGTTCCGGCTACTCATCTCCGCCCCCCCCTCTGCTATTGGATGGCCATTTAGTGACGTCGCTGTGACGCCGAACGCACCTCCCCCTTGAAGGAGGGATTGTTCAGCGGGCACAGCGACATCACAGAACAGGTATGTGCGTGTGACGCTGCCGTAGCGATAATGTTCGCTATGGTAGCGATCACCACATATCGCACCAACGACGGGGGCGGGTGCTAACGCTCGCAACATCGCTAGCAATCGAAAGCGATGTCGCAGCGTGTAAATCACCCTTAAGACTTTGGTCATTTCTTGGCCTCAGCGTATTGAAGACTTGTTCTGGTTTCTCCCTCACCCGGGCGCTGGATACTATATGTGGCGCCCCTGAGGCTTCCGTCGCCACAGAGACATTGCATCTCAGCCAGAGGTGTGATGTCCCATCCTGGGTAAGGGAAAGGAGTAAACGCTGGTTCACAGGCAAATCTGCACTACACCCATTGTTAGGCACACACAGGGACAGGGGACAGTGGCAGCTACCCTCCCATGCTGCATGCTGGGAGGGGCCGTAAGACCCATCCCTCCTCCCGCAGGGTGGTAGTTTAGCAACTGGGGAGGTGGGAGGAGCCAACAGAGTGCAGAGTAGATTAGGAAGGTCAAGTGTAGTCAGTTAGAGTGTGGAGAGAGAGAGAGAAGGTTGAAGTGGAGAGGAGAGGAGTGAGGAGGTCTGCGGGAGGCAGGCAGCCTGAAAGAGAAACAGAACAAGAAGGAGACGCTTCCTGGTGAAGACCCTGGGACCCAGATAGGTCCAGGTGACACCACAGATGGAAAAGAAGGGATTCCAGGGCCACGGAAAGCTTTAAGGCTAGTGGCCTGTTCCACAATAAGACTCGGTGGAGGGATCAAGTTGCACACAGGGGACGGTCCCTAGAAACTGGGGGAGGTGAAGTCAACTCCAAAAGTAAAAACCGAGGCCCAGGGAAGCTGCAGGCTCCCCGGGCCACAGCCCACAGCAGAACCTCTAGAAAGGGGGTAAACTACCGACAGGCAAGCCCCCAGCTCGGAGGCTGTAGTGGAGGCCGAGCCAGGTTCAGCCAACAAGGGCAAGGCTTAAGGAGTCAGCTGAAGAAAGGAACACATAGAGGGGTGCACCGGCTTTTATCCCAGAACCTACCCGGGATCGGCGGAGGTCCCTGACGGCGGTTCTAGCAGTCCAAAGGCTCCTGCGCGCCATAACCAGGAATTGTGAGTAAACAACTTGAAACTGCACCCCCTGGTGTTGCCTCCTTTACTTCGCACCATAGACACTTATAAACACCAACAGTTGCCCCGGGGTACCGCTCCACCTGTGGGGAGCAGGACCATCCAAGCTGCCATTCCACCAGCCCCGGAGGCCCCATACAGCAGCGGCGGCTCCATAGCCGCAAACCACAGGTGGCATCACGAATATTATAAACTTTAGTCACCCCCAACACCACCGCCATATTTTAATTGACTCCCACCAGGGTCACGGAGTCGGGCCCCGCCACCGCTGAATATCCTCCCTGGACTAGTCCGGTCCGGCACCGGGTGTCCCATAGCCCTGGGGTGGGCGAGTCATATACACAAAAGTGGGTATTAGGTTCCTGGTTTGTTTCCTTTTATTTTATGAAACTTATTTGCAATGTTTTACTGACTGACATTGTTATCTACTTTTTGAATTCATTCAGCATTGTGGCTGTGTTCATTATATTAGACTCCATGTAATAAGTTCTGCCTTCTGTTCTAAGGCGGGCTTTGCACACTACGACATCGCAGGTGCGATGTCGGTGGGGTCAAATTGAAAGTGACGCACATCCGGCGTCGCTGTCGATATCATAGTGTGTAAATCCTTTATGATACAATTAACGAGCGCAAATGCGTCGTAATCGTATCATCGATGTAGTGTCGGTCATTTCCATAATTTGGGAAGGACCAATTTACGATGTTGTTCCTCGTTCCTGTGGCAGCACACATCGCTGTGTATGAAGCCGCAGGAGCGAGGAACATCTACCTGCGTCCTGCAGCTCACGCCGGCTATGTGGAAGGAGGTGGGCGGGATGTTTTCGTCCCGCTCATCTCCGCTTCTATTGGCCGCCTGACGTCGCTGTGACGCCACACAACCCGCCCCCTTAGGAAGGAGGCGGGTCGCCGGCCAGAGCGACGTCGCAGGGTAGGTGAGTGCATGTGAAGCTGCCGTAGCGATAATGTTCGCTACGGCAGCAATCACAAGATATCGCTGCTGCGTCGGGGGCAGGGAATATCGCACTTGGCATCGCAAGCATCGGCTTGCGAAGTCGTAGTGTGCAAAGCCCGCCTTAAAGGCAACCTGTCAGGTGCAATATGCACCCAGAATTGCTAATCCCTGCCTAACCGTCCCTGTATACACTAGCACAGATAAAGAGATGTTTAGAAAAAGTATTTCTAAAGATCTTTTTTTATATGCTAATGAGGCCATGACTAGTCCCCTGGGCGTTCCCTTGCTAGTCGGCCTCCTTAGCATTTTAGCATGCCCCTGTGGTCACGCTGCCATCGCCTCCGAAACTGGATTTCGGGTTAGTACGGATGATCCTGAGATCTCAGTCATGTGCACTGCACCAGTTTGAAGCCGTGACACATACACCCGGCTTCATAGTGAGCAGAAGTCCGGGATAATGCACACTGAGCAGAAATCCAGCGTCGGATGCGATGGCAGAGGAAAGGTGAGTGTGACCATCCTCTGACACTGCGCACTCATTAGCATGCAGACAGGGCGTCCATCTGGAACTTTCTACGTGAGATTTCCTTCTGTCTGTGACTTTTACATTATTATTTTCACAGTTTTGAAATCCTGGAAAAATCTGAAGAAGATTCATCCTGAAGCCATAATGGAGAAAGGAGAAAGCGATGTGTGGGGAGATGAGCGGTGCAAAGAGGAGGATCCTACAGGTAATCGCCCCACAATATAAATAAGAGCAGAGTCACATTCTCTTCATTCTCCGGAGCAGATGTAGCGCTGCAGAGCCGGGGATTACTACAGGGTTTTATAATATTAACAGTAGTTTACATTGTTTACATGAGGTATGCGGTGTACACTGGCACATCAAAGGTTAAACTTCCCACAGGGCTTGTATCTGGGCAGAATAGCTGTGGGCGGAGTCTTAGTACATAACTGCCGTTACCTCAGGTGTTAGTCAGAGTACAGTTGGAGCTCAGCCAGTGCACAGGCCAGACACATGAGGGGAATTTACTCCTCGCTCCAGAGGGCTGTATGGGAACGGACTGACCCGAAACTACAAGTAGGATCTCTTAGGACTTTTACATGTTTAGGCAGATGGAATGCCCTGGTCTGCACAGCGCCCTATCCTACCCAAAACTCAACCCCTTCACTCCCGCGCCTGTTTTCACCTTCATGACCCGGGCAATTTTTTCAATTCTGACCAGTGTCACTTTAAAAGGTTGCAACTAGTGATGGGCAGACTCGCAGATAACCGTCAAAAAGTGAACTCCGGCACTCTACCGCAAAATAATGTCAAACAAAGTTCTGATTCAAAAGGGTTCTTTATTACATGAAAGTCCAAAACAAAGGATGTCCAAACAAAACGTTTCGACTAATATGGTCTTCATCAAAGGACTATCTAAATCAGTGTTTCTCAACTCCAGTCCTCAAGACCCACCAACAGATCATGTTTTCAGGTTTTCCTCAAGCAGGCTATCAGGATTTCCTTAAGGCTGCACAGGTGATGAAATTATTCCCTGTCTTATATCAAGGAAAACCTGAAAACATGATCTGTTGGTGGGTCTTGAGGACTGGAGTTGAGAAACACTGATCTAAATACAAGTGAAAACATAAATTAATACAGAACCAAAATATATGGTCAAATCATACATAAAGAAACAAAAGGAAAAAAAAGCGGGAAGAAGCTCCACTCAGAGGAGAGAAACATTTTATAAAAGCTATTGAATAACATGTCATGACTTAGGACAGTATCTAGGCGACATCCAGTGCCATAGTGTCTTTAAAAGGGGACGGGATCATATAGACGACTAAGTTCTAGAAAGTGCCAGTTTTAGTGAATTACCTGTGAGCAGCAGGAAATGGTGAGATAGTGGTCCAAGATGCAACGCAGTGAGTCCCAAAGGGACTTGTATCTACAGAATGTTACAGTATGTAGAGGACCTACCGGGGTAAAAGGACAATCAGTAGTAGTCATGGAAATGCATAGGCATGGGAGGATCATAGGAGGCAGGCACATATAAGGGTATATAATAATAACATGTGTATCTCCATATCCTATTGTTGATAAGGGTACCCATATCCACCGTAAGTAGTAGAGGGTCAACTGACAAGGGATCATATTCATGAGTAGGGTATGTCATCGTATGTGCCTCCCCTATATGGGGTGATGTACATGGCAATATCTCCTCATAGGGAAAATTAGATAAGAAATAAGAAATATACATGAAAGTATTTAATAGGACAAAAGCCATAAAAGAGGGAGGCTATCCGTCAATAATGTGCCTATGTGAGGATAAAGATACATACTCTGGTAAATTATATGTCACTTGGGATAGTTCTCATGTGGGATAAGGGAAATATGTCATTGTATCCTGATGGAATAAAGGTGGTTGCAAGATATATGTTTCACTAAAATAGTGGAAGTACTAAAGCTGCAGTGAGAATGACATACCTGTATATCAAATATTAAATAAATGTGGAGACGAGCAAAAAAAGCTTGTGCATGAATGTAGACCTCAAGATTAGTATTAGGATACTGAGAAAATATCCGAGTGAATACCTAGGGAGGATAAAGAGTAAAGGGGGCTTTACAAGCTACGATATCGCATGCAATTTCTAGCGATATCGAGCGCGAAAGCACCCGCCCCCGTCGTTTGTGTGATTGTTTGTGATCGCTGCCGTAGCGAACATTATCGCTGCGGCAGCGTCACACACACTTACCTGGTCGTCGTCGTCGCTGTGACTGCCAAACAATCCCTCCCTCAAGGGGGAGGGACGTTCGGCATGACAGCGACATCACCGCAACGTCACTAAGCGGCCGGCCAATCAAAGCGGAGGGGCGGAAATGAGTGGCACGTAACATCCCGCCCACCTCCTTCCTTCCGCATTGTGGCCGGCGGCAGGTAAGGAAATGTTCCTCGCTCCAGCGGTGTCACACATAGCGATGTGTGCTGCCGCAGGAGCGACGAACTACATCAATAAACAACCCTTATCGATTTTTGACTTTGGAACGACCTCTCCACGGTGAACGATTTTCAACATTTTTTTAGGTCGCTCAAAGTCGCTGGTAAGTATCACACACTGGGATATCGTTAATGACGCCGGATGTGCGTCACTAACAACGTGACCCCGACGATAAAACATTAACGATATCGTAGCATGTAAAGCCCCCTTTAGGAGTTATACATGATGACACGAATATTTACAAATAGTGAGTCCGTCTCTTAGGGGCACTTTGCACATTACAACATCGCAAGCCGATGCTTGCGATGACGAGCGCGATAGTCCTCGCCCCCGTCGCAGCTGCGATATCCAGTGATAGCTGCCGTAGCGAACATTATCGCTACGCCAGCTTCATATGCACTCATCTGCCCTGCGACGTCGCTCTGGCCTGCTTATTAAGGGGGCGGGTCGTGCGGCGTCATAGCGACGTCACACGGCAGGCGGCCAATAGAAGCGGAGGGGCGGACATGAGCGGGACGTAAACATCCCGCCCACCTCCTTCTTTCCGCATAGCTGGCGTGAGCCGCAGGACGCAGGTAGGAGATGTTCCTCGCTCCTGCGGCTTCACACACAGCGATGTGTGATGCCGCTGGAACGAGGAACAACATCGTAACATATACCTATGATAAGCTATACCGATGATATGATTACGACGATTTTGTGCTTGTTAATCGTATCAAAAAGGTTTTACACACTACGATGTCGCCTGCGATGCCAGATGTGCGTTACTTTCAATTTGACCCCACCGACATCGCACCTGCGATGTCGTAGTGTGCAAAGTGCCCCTTATGGATACCTCTGTGGCGTCAGACTAGTAGTCTGGGAGAAGACATCCGCATATATCATGAGGGTATAGGCCAATATGTGCAGGGATGCACGTCCAAAAGAGGTCCCAGAGAAAATCTAACGTGATAAAATCAAGTGATGAAGATACTTATCTATGTCAGTAGACATCCAGAATAACTGGCCATAACAAACCTTGTCAGGATAACGGTAAGGTACAAGGTACAACCGTAACGGGTAAAGAACTGCATGGAGGAAAAGAAAGGGGGAGAGACATGATGAGACCCAGCAGTAAGTCACTGCATCGCATCTTCAAGCTACTCACCAGAACCTGTGTGAAAGGAGAGGACTGACTGGCTCCCTGTGTATAGCGGTGAGTGAACGCCAGTGCTAGTGAGGTTTTTAAAGGGGCAATGGTGTCCATGTCACTTCCTGCAATCATGAATCAGGAAGTGGAGACATGAAGCGCAGATGACGTTTGCGCTCCACGTGTCACGTGACCTCCCGTAATGTCACTTCCGGTTTGCGAATAACATGACTAAGGCGGGCTTTGCACACTACGACATCGCAGGTGCGATGTCGGTGGGGTCAAATCGAAAGTGACGCACATCCGGCGTCACTTGTGATGTCGTAGTGTGTAAATCCTAGATGATACGATGAACGAGCGCAAAATCGTCGTCATCGTATCATCGCTGCAGCCTCCGACATTTCCATAATGCCGGGGGAGCGACAGGTACGATGTAGTTCCTCGTTCCTGCGGCCGCACACATCGCTGTGTGTGAAGCCGCAGGAGCGAGGAACTTCACCTTACCTGCCTCCCGGCTGCAATGAGAAGGACGGAGGTGGGCGGGATGTTTACATCCTGCTCATCTCCGCCCCTCCACTTTAATTGGCCGCCTGCCGTGTGACGTCACTGTGACGCCGCACGACCCGCCCCCTAAGGAAGGAGGCGGGTCGCCGGCCAGAGGGACGTCGCACGGCAGGTATGTGCGTGTAAAGCTGCCGTAGCGATAATAATCGCTACGGCAGCTTTCACTATATATCGAACGTGCGACGGGGGCGGGACTATCGCTGCAGCATCGGTAACACATTGTTACCGATGTCGCAGCGTGCAAAGCCCGCCTAAGAGCTAGTGTGGAAGGAAAAGGGTGTAGGGAGGTGTGTCCTGAGGATGATGCTCGCTAGGAGGGGCGTTCCTGGTCCAGAAGGAGTGAACTATAGGTGAAGGACTCCTATTACTGCAGGATTCCTTGACACATGGATGCGTGCAGCTGGGGGTAGTGCATGGAAAGTGCGGGATCAGTAATTCTGAAAAGAGAAAGAGATACATGTTATAATCTCCATGATCACAGCTGGAATTATATAAATACTATGGATATTGTGCATTGCTATATAATCCCCTATTACAAGTAAATGTATAATATAGGAAGATTAAGAAAAGGGGTGTTATCGCCAGCATGATACTGTATCAATAACAATATTCAGAATTAAACAGTATATACACTGAATACATGGATCAGTAATACAAGTATTCCCAGATTAATGGATACCTAGAAATTTTAAAGAAGAAAGGAATCACATGACATGGGTAACCTATATCATCAGTGAACAGAGCTGTAAAAAGTCTCATTAATGTCCAAAAGAAGGGGTGGAGGGGGAAGGATAAAGGGAAGGAGGGAGAGGGGGGGGGGCAAAATTACCACATATATGAGAAATGTGGATATCCCACAAATCAGAGTCCTGTGTCGTGTCCACCTAGCTTCTGCTTCACGTAATCGCCTAACCCTGTTGCCTCCCCTACGGATGACATCCACATGATCTATCACTTGAAAGCGCAACTGGGAAATAGTATGTCCCTTTGAAATGAAATGATGAGGAATGGGCAACAGCATCCGGCCACAACGAATATCGAATTTGTGCTTATTAATTTGGACTTTCATGTAATAAAGAACCCTTTTGAATCAGAACTTTGTTTGACATTATTTTGGGGTAGAGTGCCGGAGTTCACTTTTTGCTACTTCCTCCTTTTCTCCTGAGCACCTACAAGGTGAAGCAGGGTCCTAATTCTCTTTATCGCAGATAACCGGGACTGCCGAGTTCGTGTTATCTGGTTTTTAAAATCCGGTTCCAGTCCCCCATATAAGCCAATAGGGACCAGAATCCAGTGATTAAAAATGTTGGTACAAGGGATAGTTTATAGGAGCAGGCGTTCTGTACTTACTGATGCTCTGTCGTGGCTATCCACTGCTTCCAGGCCACGCATTCACTTCTGGAGCCGATAATTTACCTTCATTGAATATGCACTGCTTTCCTTGCCCACCAGCGCCTGTGATTGGTTGCAGTCAGATGCACTCCCACTCTGAGTGTCAGCTGACTGCTTCTAATCACATATGCTATGTGGGTCTATAGCAGGCCCGGACTGACCATAGTGCAATTCTGGCAAATGCCAGATGGGCTGGTCCCTGTAGTGGGCCGCTGTATCCGCAGTCACCACCGCGCTCATCAGCAGTGTGTGCATGCCGGGCACACTAGCTGCAGCAGGACCAGGAGGCAGTGAGCGCTGTGCTGTGCCGGCCCTGTTGTGTGCTGCTGTGCCGGCCCGGCATGCACACACTGCTGAGGAGAGTGGCGGTGCCGGTGACCGAAGCTTCCTCCTGCCTATGCAAATGTATTTACGTCTTTCAGACGTAAATACATTTGAACAGTGCGCCGGGACTGGGCCCCGCTCCCGACGTGCAGCAACGTGATGAGATCAGCACCTTGCTGATGTCATCACAGTGCTACGGGCGCCACACAGGAGACATCAGGAAGCGGTAAGCGCTCCATGGAGGAGCCGAAGATCGCAGGTTTAATTTATGGGGATGAGTGGGGAGGGGCTGAGGACACATAACGGGGAACAGTTGTGAAGGAACACAGCTTTGTGACAGGCAGAGGGGGAGTACTGTATTCCGAGGGAGGGGGAGAGGCAGGAGTGTCTAGTGATGGGGTAGTGTAATTTGTGTGTGTAGGGGGAGATGGGGGGTGCATTGTATTATGTGGGGGGGGAAGGGTAATGGGGGTGCAATGTATTTTGTGTGTGTCTGTGTGTAGTCGGTGATGGGGGTGTATTGTGTGTGGGGAGGGGTAATGGAGCGTGCATTGTATTGTGTGTGTGTGTGGCTAATGGGGGTGCAATGTATTGTGTGTGTGTGTGTGTGTGGGAGGGTAATGGGGGTGCATTGTATTGTATGTGTGTGTGGGGAGGGGGTAATGGAGGGTGCAGTGTATTGTGTGTGGGGAGAGGGTTAATGGGGGGTGCATTGTATTGTGTGTGTGTGTGCGTGCGTGTGTGTGTAGTGGGTGACGGGGGGTGTATTGTATTGTGTGTGGGGGAGGAGTAATGGAGCGTGCATTGTATTGTGTGTGTGTGTGTTTGTGTGGGTAATGTGGGTGCATTGTATTGTGTGTGTGTGTCTGTGGGGGGAGGGGGTATTGACGGTGCATTGTATTGTGTGTGTGTGGGGGGGGGTAATGGGGGTGCATTGTACTGTGTGTGTGTGTGTGTGTGGTAATGGGGGTGCATTGTATTGTGTGAAGGAACACAGCTTTGTGACAGGCAGAGGGGGAGTACTGTATTCCGAGGGAGGGGGAGAGGCAGGAGTGTCTAGTGATGGGTAGTGTAATTTGTGTGTGTAGGGGGGTGATGGGGGGTGCATTGTATTATGTGGGGGGGAGGGGTAATGGGGGGTGCAATGTATTTTGTGAGTGTGTGTGTGTAGTCAGTGATGGGGGGTGTATTGTGTGTGGGGAGGGGTAATGGAGCGTGCATTGTATTGTGTGTGTGTGTGTGGCTAATGGGGGTGCAATGTATTGTGTGTGTGTGTGTGTGTGTGTGTGTGAGGGTAATGGGGGTGCATTGTATTGTATGTGTGTGTGGGGAGGGGGTAATGGAGGGTGCAGTGTATTGTGTGTGGGGGGAGGGTTAATGGGGGGTGCATTGAATTGTGTGTGTGTGTGTGTAGTGGGTGACGGAGGGGTGTATTGTATTGTGTGTGGGGGAGGGGTAATGGAGCGTGCATTGTATTGTGTGTTTGTGTGGGTAATGGGGGTGCATTGTATTGTGTGTGTGTATGTGTGTGGGGAGGGGTATTGGGGGTGCATTGTATTGTGAGTGTGGGGGGGGTAATGGGGGTGCATTGTATTGTGTGTGTGTGGGGGAGAGGGGTATTGGGGGTGCGTTGTATTTTGTGTGTGTGTGTGTGAGGGTAATGGGGGTGCATTGTACTGTGTGTGTGTGTGTGTGTGTGTAGGGGTAATGGAGGTACATTGTATTGTGTGTGTGTGTGGGGAGGGATAATGGGGGTGTATTGTGTACCACCCGCGGGGCTCGGCTGCGACCACCGAGCCACTCGGATCCGTGCTCGTTCTACGGGTGGTGGCTCGAGCCTCTCATGGACCTGGGCGTCACGTCGCTCTGCAAGGGGGTTGGCGCTATACGCGGGGACTTCCACGACCGGAGGGGCCCGCGGTAGCTTGGTTTGGGATAATAGTTCGTGACGCCATCCACGGGTTGTGGTGATTGTGGGCACCACCGCTGCACTGAGAAGGTACGGGGGGGCTCCTGGGAGAGGTGTAGTGGCGCAGCTAGGTGTTGACCCCTCCGTGGGTAGGGGGTGTTGGTCCCGGGGGCCCTGTTGGTGCAGGCCGTGGTGCAGGGTGTAGTGTTGCATTGCAGTGCGGTGCGGTGCCTGATGTCACTGGTGTACCCACTCTGACACAAGACACTGGAGTCGCTGGTAAACCATATGGAGAGATGAACGGGGCCCGCAGCCGGCTGCAGCCTTTCCAGATCAGGTTGGTGGTTTCCGCCTTTCTCCTGCACCTTTGTGTGTGGTTGGTGACTCCTGTGCCTAAACACCGGTAGTCCGCTCCCCGACGTGTTTATGTCGTAGGAGCCCGTTTGCTCGCAGACACTGGCCCTTTGGATCTCTTGCCTTTGGTGGTGGCACTTATCCGGAACGGTTGGGCTGTTGCCTTCAATCGGGACTTAGGTGGGAATGAACCCCTGAGGTCCAGACCACAATCAGTTAATTTGGCTATGTTGGTGGCTTATAGCCTAGCTCGGGGTCTGAGTACCCTGCCTGGTGCTCCGGTCTCCAGTTGGTTCCCCGGTTCGATTCCGGCAGGCCACTACCCTGTCCCGGTCCCTTATGGTTCCACCGGTCGTCTTCCCGGTCTCCTGCAGGCGGCCACCACAGTCTGCCTCCTTGCCAGAGGTGCCTGGGCTCCGACCCAGACACCAAGTAGACTGCTGGCAGGCCTGGTCACACTTCACCCTCCTCTTTCACTGTCCAAAACTAATCTGCTGTGTTTCCCGCCTCCAGGCCTGTGAACTCCTCGGTGGGTGGAGCCAACTGCCTGACTCCACCCCACCTGGTGTGGACATCAAACCGGGAGGGTTGTGACAAGGTTTTGTGAGTCTGACTGGTGTTACCTAACTGGAAAGGGGTGTGGTGTTGTGTGTGACTACCTGGGACGTCCTGACTAGTCCAGGGCGTCACATTCCCCCCTGGTTTAATGCAGACCATCCGCGGGCTGCCCGTCCATCATCACCGGTTTTTATTATTCTGAAAAAGGTAAAACATGGGTAAAACATTATGCATACTTTTAAATCTTCCCTTACGGGAGGCACATTCTTGAACCATTACAAACGGGAACATTTTTATTAAATGGGCTCATGTCCTTCCGCTATCCCACCCAAGCAACCTAGACCTTGATGCTGCCCCTAAGAAATGGGCAGCACCCCTTTTCCCCAGTCCGGAAACGGGAACTTGGCCAGGCCACCCAAGCGGGAACGGGTACGGTGCGTCGCACCCGGCAGTCACTCAGAGGCCCCACGTCCAGGGGACCCCTGACCCGGAGGATGGTCACCGGTCCCGGTGGTGACCGGACCCCAGCCTGCTCTGCTGCGGGTCCTTCCTCCAACCAACCTCTCCGGAGACTGGCAGTAGCAGGAAGGGCAGTTAGGGCGCTATTTACAAGCCCAAAAGTTATTGGGGTGGCTTGCAAGTTCTCAGCTTTGTCTTTGAAATGGGGGGCAACAAAAGTCCCAACGGGGACGGGCGCTTCAGTAGCTGGCTCCGCTACCATAAAACAATGGGGGTCCCAACGGGGACTTGCTGATGGGTCCCAACAGGGACTGTCCTTGTGGCAACAGGGATCCGCTGCCTTTCTCAACAGTCCATTCTCAACCGTGGGGCTCCAGTG
This sequence comes from Anomaloglossus baeobatrachus, assembly GCF_048569485.1. Taxonomy (NCBI): domain Eukaryota; kingdom Metazoa; phylum Chordata; class Amphibia; order Anura; family Aromobatidae; genus Anomaloglossus; species Anomaloglossus baeobatrachus. Next base: position 276,673,233 of record NC_134359.1, read on the forward strand.
CCACCTTCACATGGTGCACTGCTCTGGACCCCGATGGTAGCTCGCTGCAGGTGATCTTTCTCCACATACATGTGGGCATGCACATCCGCTTTACACCTTTTTTGGGCAGCGATTTCCCGGCCCAGCTGGCGCTGCTGCCGCTCCCAGTATGGAGCGTTTGCCTGCTCCGTCTCGCTCTGTGCGGGGGTCGGGCCCAGCCGGAGCTCCCCCGTGCCGGCTACGACCGGCACCTTCTGCACTGGGGAACCCCGCTGTGTTGTGGCCTGCTCGGCTGCCTTGCAGCGGCAACCCCGTGACGCCTCAGCCGAGGCCTGGATTCAGGGAGCGGCCAGCTTTACCTGCTGAGCTGGTTTCCGGTCGACGGTCACCTCCATCTTGGCCGGGCGGACTGCCGGGGCCTGCTTCTCCTGGGGCGCGGCCTCTTCCGGGACCAGCGGCCTCGCGACGGGACCGGGATTCCTCCGGAGGCTGATCTTCCTCGAGGCGGGTGTTGGTGTCGAGGTGGTGACGGGCTGGCCGGGGGCGGCTTTGGCAAGCAGGTCCTCACAGGCTGGTGGTGGGATGGACTCCGCTAGCGGGGCAGGTGGCACCGGACAGAGCGGGGAGTCAGCGTCAACCGGTACGGGCGGCGAGGGAGGCAATATAGAGGGCAGGGGCAGACCGCGTCCCTCAGCCGCAGCGGCCGGTCCCTCGGGGACATAGGGGCGTGGGTCACTTACCCACTTCTCTAAGGTTGCCTCCACTTCGCATGCTCGCACAGCCGCAGCCAGCTCCTCCATCTCGGCCATCCACCGCTCCATTAGGGAATCAGCCTGGGCCTGAATCCTCCGACACATCCGTCCGCGCTGGTGTCCAGGAACGGTTTTCGGCAGAGTCCTGGCGTCCCTGCACTTCACGGCGTTAGTTACATGCCGCCATTCTTCACCCGCTCCCCCTTGGTCTTTTCCGAGCACTTTTCTCTTTCTGCACCGCACCGCTCTCGGGGAGCGGGGCTTCGTCTTCGCGCCCTTTCTGCTCGGGGAAGACTGCTTGAGCGGGAACGTTTCGCGCCCAAGATGGCGGATTCTCCAATTTTTCAGCGGGACGCCGCTGACGGCTACTGCAAGGCGCACTTCCACAGGTAAGTGGACTGGTTCAATCCTGTTCGCAGATGCCAGAAGAGTCGAGGTGTACCACCCTGCGGGCTCAGCTGCGACCGCCGAGCCACTCGGATCCGTGCTTGTTCTAACGGTGGTGGCTCGAGCCTCTCACGGACCCGGGGGTCACGTCGCTCTGCAAGGGGGTTGGCGCTACACGCGGGGACTTCCACGACCGGAGGGGCCGCAGTAGCTTGGTTTGGGAAGACAGTTCATGAAGCCACCCACGGGTTGTGGTGATTGTGACCACCACCGCTGCAGTGAGAAGGTACGGGGGGGCTCCCGGGAGTGATGTAGTGGCGCAGCTAGGTGTTGACCCCTCCGTGGGTAGGGGGTGTTGGTCCCGGGGGGCCCGGTTGGTGCAGGCCGGGGTGCAGGGTGTAGTGTTGCGGTGCAGCGCGGTGCGGTGCCTGATGGCACTGGTGTACTCACTCTGACACAAGACACTGGAGTCGCTGGTAAACCAAATGGAGAGATGCAGCTGCAGCTTTTCCAGATCAGGTTGGTGGTTGCCGCCTTTCTCCTGCACCTTTGTGTGTGGTTGGTGACTCCTGTGCCTAAACACCGGTAGTCCGCTCCCCGACGTGTTTATGTCGTAGGAGCCCGTTTGCTCGCAGACGCTGGCCCTTTGGATCTCTTGCCTTTGGCGGTGGCACTTATCCGGAATGGTTGGGCTGTTGCCTTCAATCGGGACTTAGGTGGGAATGAACCCCTGAGGTCCAGACTGCAATCAGTTAATTTGGCTATGTTGGTGGCTTCTAGCCTAGCTCGGGGTCTGAGTACCCTGCCTGGTGCTCCGGTATCCAGTTGGTTCCCCGGTTCGGTTCCGGCGGGCCACTGCCCTGTCCCGGTCCCTTATGGTTCCACCAGTCGTCTTCCCGGTCTCCTGCAGGCGGCCACCACAGACTGCCTCCTTGCCAGAGGTGCCTGGGCTCCGACCAAGACACCAAGTAGACTGCTGGCAGGCCTGGTCACAGGTCTGCCCTTGAACTTCACCCTCCTCTTTCACTGTCCAAAACTAATCTGCTGTGTTTCCCGCCTCCAGGCCTGTGAACTCCTTGGTGAGTGGAGCCAACTACCTGACTCCACCCCACCTGGTGTGGACATCAAACCTGGAGGGTGGTAACAAGGGTTTGTGAGTTTGACTGGTGTTACCTAACTGGAAAGGGGTGTGGTGTTGTGTGTGACTACCTGGGACGTCCTGACTAGTCCAGGGCGTCACAATTGTTTTGTAGTATGTGTGTGTGGGGAGGGATAATGGGGGTGCACTGTATTGTAGTGTGTGTGTGTGTGTGTGTGTGTGTGTGTGTGTGTGTGTGGAGGGGTAATGGGGGTGCATTGTATTGTGTGTGTGTGTGTGTGTGGAGGGATAATGGGGGTGCATTGTATTGTAGTGTGTGTGTGTTTGTGTGTAGGGGTAATGGGGGTGCATTGTATTGTGTGTGTGTGTGTGTGTGTGTGTGAGGGTAATGGGGGTGCATTTTAGTGTGTGTGTGTGTGTGTGTGTGTGTGGGTAATGGGGGTGCATTGTACTGTGTGTGTGGGTAATGGGGATGCATTGTATTGTGCGTGTGTGTGTGTGTGTGTGTGTGTGTGTGTGTGTGTGTGTGGAAGTGTAATGGGGGTGCATTGTAGTGTGTGTGTGTGGGGAGGGATAATGGGGGTGCATTGTATTGTAGTGTGTGTGTGTGTATGTGTGTGTGTGTGTGTGTGTATGGGTAATGGGGGTGCATTGTATTGTGTGTGTGTGTGTGTGTGTGTGGGGAGGGGCGCAAAGTCATTAATCGAGGACTAATTAGTGTGAAATCAGTGAAATTAGTCCTGGACCTGTCCGCACAGGTACAATCCCCTGTAGTGACTGCAGCGCTTGTAGAGTGATTAGGACACAGGTATGTGGCGAAACAATCCATAAATCAGGGAAGCAAAGAGCAGAAAATACATCAAGGTCTATTACACACTGCAAAAATGTGTCAGATAGTGCCATACAGTACTCACATAATGCCATACAGTACTCACATAGTGCCATACAATGCTCACATAGTGCGATACAGTACTCACATAATGCCATAGTGTCACATAATGCCAGTGTCACATAATGCCATACAGTACTCACATAATGCCATACAGTGTCACATAATGCCATACAGTGCTCACATAATGCCATACAGTGTCACATAATGCCATATAGTGTCACATAATTCCATACAGTGTCACATAATGCCAGTGTCACATAATGCTATACAGTACTCACATAGTGCCATACAGTACTCACATAATGCCATACAGTACTCACATAGTGCCATACAGTACTCACATAGTGCCATACAGTACTCACATAATGCCATACAGTACTCACATAGTGCCATACAGTACTCACATAATGCCATACAGTACTCACATAGTGCCATACAGTACTCACATAGTGCCATACAGTACTCACATAATGCCAGTGTCACATAATGCCATACAGTGTCACATAATGCCATAGTGTCACATAGCGCCATACAGTGTCACATAGTGCCATACAGTACTCACATAATGCCATACAGTACTCACATATACAAGTGCAGAAATATATTACACATTCACCACGCAAAAAGTGAGCCTGTGTGCCCCCAAATGCCAGGGCTGAATTTTAGTCCCAGTCCTGCCCTGGTCTATAGCGTATAGTAAAAATTATGATACCCAGCACAGATAAAGCATACGGCTACAGGCTGCAGCCCCCAGCCGTGCGCTCATCTTGGCTGTGTATCAAAATAAGAGGAACCGCATGCACTTTTTTAAACATTATTTAATAAATAATTAAAATAAAATGATGTACGGTTCCCCCAAATTTTAATACTCAGCCAAGATAAAGCCTGACAGCTGGGGGCTGGTATTCTCAGGCTAGGGAGACCCATGGTTAGTAGAATGCCCCCCAACCTAACAATAGCTGCCCAGGATTGTTGCATCTATTGGACCACATGCGGTTTTGATGCATATTTTTTTGCCAGGAGGCATAGATTGGGTGCATGAATATATGGTGTCAAAATTTCATCAACAACTTTGCCTCTCTTGGCCCTAAAATGCAAAAAAAGGGGTTTTTCTGCCAGGAGGTGCAAATTTGGTGCTGAAATCTGGTGTAGACATTTTAGCACCAAATTTGCACCTCCTGGCAGAAAACTGCTCCAAAAAATGTAAATTTGGTGATGAAATTTTCACACCATATTGAAGCACTTAATCTATACCTCCTGGCAAAATCGCATGCGGTATGATATGATAGTGATGCGGTTTTTTTGCCAGTAGGTGTAGATTGCATGAATATGGTATGAACATTTCATCACCAAATCTACATCTCTTGGCAAAAAAACCACTGTTTTAGGCCCCTTTCACACGTCAGGGATTTTGGTACGTTTGTGCTTTTTTTTAAACGTACCAGAATCACTGACATACGCAGACCCATTCTAATGAATGGGTCTGCTCACACATCAGTGATTTTTCACTGCACGTGTCTCTGTGCGGCGTACCCGCGTGTGCGTGATTGGCGCACGGAGACATGTCCATTTTTTTCTGGCATCACTGATGTCCCACGGACCACGCAGTGGTGTGGTCCGTGAAACACGTGCCAGAAAAAAACGTGCTTTTAAAATAATAAACATTTTAACTCACCCGGCGTCCAGCGATGTCCTCTGCAGCCCGTTCTCCCTGCTGCTTCTAAGCCTGCTGATTACTGTCGCGCATATTCATTATGCGCGACACAGCCGACCCGGAAGCAGCTGCTGCAGGGGTCAGCGCCGGCCGGATGCTGCACCGCGGGAGGATTCAGCACCATGGACAGCGGGAGCGGGCGCAGGTGAGTTGATTTTTAAGTGCAATCACGGGCCACGGAGAACGGAGCCCGGATTGCACTTAGACAACCCACGTGTGCCGAGATTCACGGCACACGCAGGGACATGTGCGTGTTTTACACGCCACTGAAAAACGTCTGTGTTTTTCACTGACGTGTGAAACGGGCCTTATGCTGGGAGATGTTGGTCTCACCTAAGGTGAGGTTACTGACTTTACTGAGGTCACCTGAGGTCAAGTTACCTGCGGTCACTGGTGGAGGGCTGTGGGAACCTCCAGCTGTGACTGCAAATAACCTGTGTGACGTCGCCGCTGATCACGCGGCTCATCCATTCTCTGTCGGGAGCTCACAGTTGACAGTCATGCTCTATGGCCGCTCACTGTGACTCTGATGTAGGTGTTTTTTTGTATTTTATTCCAAATAAATTATTTTTTCATTGTTTGTATTTATTTACTTTCACTTTCAGATTAGTGATGGGGTCTCATAGACACTCCACATCACTAATCTAGGGCTTAGTGAAGAGTCGGGTAAAGCGCTGGGCTTGTCGCATCTAATGGAGCGACAATCCCGGGTGACTGCAGGCTGCTATTTTTAGGCTGGACCCGTAGAAGCCTAATTACAGGTGAAACGGCCGTCGTCCCCTGTGAGGAGTCGGCATTCAGGTCTCCTCCCGCTTATGATTATATCCTGCACTGAAACTTTGAAATAAAGAACACCGGACACAGCAACGGTAATTGCAGTCAAATTTTTCCTTCTACATATTAAATGGGACACTTCTTTCTGTGACCAGCACGTTGCTTCCAGATCATATATTCTGCTGGTACTATATGTACATACAAGTGTGTTTGCCATACGGTAATAGAAGCATACAAGTGGTGCAGGACTCACTTTATTCCTTGTACGTCTGGTAACCAGGTCCCACTCGGGAAGAATGATATTGTGGTAGCTGGCATCATTGGTGTGGACTTGGATAGTCACTGATATGGTACGAGCAGCCGGGATGGCTGATGCGGCAGGCACAGCCGATAAGATACAATGCAGCAGCGTCTGATATAGCAGACATGGCTGATGGGTACGATGCAGTAGCGACCGATAAAGCAGACTTTGCTGACATGGTACGATGCAGAAGTAGAAATGTCAGGTACTGAGAACTAGCAACGTATAAACCTCACTGCCCAGTCACCTCCCTTAAGGCGCCCTAAGGGTATGTGCGCACTAGGCGTTTTTTTCACGCTGCGTTTTTATGTGCGTTTTTGTCTAAAAAACGCACCCGCGGCTAAAAAAACGCGGCAAAAACGCATGCGTTTTTGCCGCGATTTGGTGCGTTTTTTGCTGCGTTTTTGCTCACTGCGTTTTTAATCAGTGCACAATGCCATTAAAGATTGTTGATGAAAAAAAAAAAAAAAAAAAGGTCTGATGTCATTTCCTTCTTCAAAATGTTCATTGTATGCAGGAGAGCAGACAGCTGCAGAACTAGTGTATGCAGGAGAGCAGACAGCAGCTGCAGAACTACAAGTCTCAGCATCCTCCATTCACTAGTGTATGCAGGAGAGCAGACAGCAGCTGCAGAACTACAAGTCTCAGCATCCTCCATTCACTAGTGTATGCAGGAGAGCAGACAGCAGCTGCAGAACTACAAGTCTCAGCATCCTCCATTCACTAGTGTATGCAGGAGAGCAGACAGCAGCTGCAGAACTACAAGGCTCAGCATCCTCCATCCAGGACTGTACGCAGTTTTTTGCCCAAAAAGAAAAAAAAAATGACGTGGGCTTCGCCATATTTTTGTATGCTAGCCGGGTACAGCAGGCAGGTACGGGCTGCCCCCAACCCCCAGCTGCCTATTTGTACCCGGCTGGGAACCAAAAATATAGAAAAGCCCTTTTTTTTTAATTATTTCATGAAATAATTAAAAAAAAAAATGACGTGGGCTTCGCCTAATTTTTGAGTCCAGCCGGGTACAACTAGGCAGCTGAGGATTGGAATCCACAGTGCAGGGTGCCCATGCTTTCTGGGCACCCCCACTGCGAATTGCAGTCCGCAGCCACCCCAGAAAATGGCGCTTTCATAGAAGCGCCATCTTCTGGCGCTGTATCCAACTCTTCCAGCTGCCCTGAAGCCGGGTGGCTAGCCGGGTAATAATGGAGTTAGGGCTAGCTGTATATTATCAGCTAGCCCTAAGCCCGAAATTCATGGTGTCACGCCAATATTAGACATGGCCACCATGAATTTCTAGTAATGATAAAAAAAAAACACAACACAGAGAAAAATATTTTTATTAGAAATAAAACACAACACAATTAGTGACTCCATCTTTATTGAAATAAACCCCCCTCCGCAGTAATCCTGGGTCAGGGTCCCGCGCCGTCCAATCCGGATCCAATATCATCTGATCGGTTTGCTGGAAGGCAGAGCGATCAGATGATGTGTCAGGATCAAGTGCCTGAATCACATCACACATCAGCTGATTGTATAAAAGCCGATTATACAATCAGCTGATGCATCGGTGCAAAAAAAAAAAAAATAAATACTCACTTATGTGCTGTGCTGATACCGGCAGCTCCTGGAGCGATCGATTGGACAGGAATCTGATCCTATACGATCGCTGCCGGAGCTGCCGGTAATCAGCTGATGAAGTCCCCTGACGGCAGGATCACTGATAGCCGGCCGGGCGCGAAAAAGCCGGCGACACCGCGATCAGCTGATGCGTCAGGTGACTGCATCAGGTGATCCACCGCCAGGTCCTGCAAGCAAGGTCCTGCCCCGGGGAGACTGCACACAGCCAGAGCGGCGGTACCGGGAGGAGATGGGAGCGGGCATGGCATCGGGACCCTGCAGACAGGTGAGTATACGACATTTTTTTTTTTCTACTGTTCACTTTGTTTTTCGCCGCTGCCTCCACCTCCCGCCCAGACATGGCGCCGCACGGAGCTGACATGCACAGAACGGGAGGTGGACGCAGCGGTGACGGTACCGGGAGGATTCCTGCTTCTGTGTTTACCAACAGAAGGAATCCTCTTCCTGTACACGTCACTGTAGTGCCCACCCCTTGCGTTTATAGCTGCGTTTTTAGTCATAGAAACGCGGCTATATGCGTTTTTCATTGCGTTTTTAACATCTCATTGAATTCAATGAGTGAAAAACGCAGTGGAAAACGCAGAAATAATTGACATGCTGCGTTTTTGTGGTCACCACAAAAACGCAGCTAAAAAAAAACGCTGTGTGAGGACAGCACTTCTGAAAACCCATTGACATTGCTGGGGAAGCAATGTCACTGCGTTTTCAGCACAAAAACGCGGTAAAAAACGCCGCTAAAAACGCGGCAAAAACGCCTAGTGTGCACAAGGCCTAAGAGCACTCACAAGAGGCCTGTGTGGCGTGCGCAGAGCCCAGGTCACGACGGTTGGGACTGGGGATGGAGCATCCACGGCTGAGCGACCGGGAAGGTGAGAGCGTCGGCGTCCCTGACAAAGGAGGGGGACAGGACAGTGCAGGGACGCTGGTAAGGGCATTACATTGATGATATAGGAAGTTGATCGGGGCTTGTTAGCTTTCATTTTGATATAGCAATGATGGTTTGTTTTCATTCTCTCATGCCTTTTTATTATTGCAGAACGTTTTCTATTTAAAGATCAAATGCGCTGCCGCAATGATAGTTTTTTTGCTGGCATAAAATATACGTTCAGTGACAAATGTTTTATTCTTTGATGTTTGTACTGGGTAATGATCGGGAATGAACATTAGTAAAATTGATTATTTGTGCTATCATCACATCATATAAAACAGTTATTCATAGAACATTGCTACATACCTTACAATTTGTATGGATATTTTTACTTGTTCTTACATTTTGAATCTTCATAATTAGATTAATATATTTTTTAAGTCTATTTTGTTAAAAAATAAATCAGTTTTCTTCTTGGCAGATGACTGTACCAGCAGCTCTGAAGGACAACCAATAGCTCCAGATTTTAAAGCAGAAGATTGTAGCATCACACAAGATACAAATGAAGATCATGGCAACATCACAGATGTACAGTCATCACAGACTGTTAAACGAAATAAGAGTCACAGAAGAAGTGTGAAAAATCAAAGCACGCCCACTAAGAAAAAAACATTTTCTTGCTCAGAATATAGGAAATGCTTTGCTCAGAAATCAAATTTTGTTGTAGAGGAGAGATCCCACACTGAAAAGAATCAATTTTCATGTTCAGAATGTGGGAAATGTTTTGCTTATAAATCACTACTTGTTATACATGAGAGATCCCACACTGGAGAGAAACCATTTTCATGTTCAGAATGTGGGAAATGTTTTACTACAAAATCTTATCTTGTTTTACATGAGAGAATTCACACAGGAGAAAAGCCATTTTCTTGCTCAGAATGTGGGAAATGTTTTAAGCAGAAATCTATTCTTCTCAGACATGAGATAATTCACACAGGAGAAAAGCCATTTTCATGTTCAGAATGTGGGAAATGTTTTACTAGGAAATCTGAACTTCTTTCACATGAGAGAATTCACACAGGAGAGAAGCCATTTTCATGTTCAGAATGTGGGAAATGTTTTACTAAAAAATCTTATCTTGTTTTACATGAGAGAATTCACACAGGAGAAAAGCCATTTTCATGTTCAGAATGTGGGAAATGTTTTATTACAAAATCTAAACTTCTTTTACATGAGAGAATTCACACAGGAGAGAAACCATTTTCATGTTCAGAATGTGGGAAATGTTTTACTACAAAATCGTATCTTGTTTTACATGAGAGAATTCACACAGGAGAGAAGACATTTTCATGTTCAGAATGTGGGAAATGTTTTACTACAAAATCGTATCTTGTTTTACATGAGAGAATTCACACAGGAGAGAAGACATTTTCATGCTCAGAATGTGGGAAACGTTTTAATATGAAATGTAATCTTGAAATACATGAGAGAATTCACACAGGAGAGAAACCATTTTCATGTTCAGAATGTGGGAAATGTTTTAATAACAAAGCTAATCTTCTTTCACATGAGAAAATTCACACAGGAGAGAAACCATTTTCATGTTCAGAATGTGGGAAATGTTTTAATAACAAAGCTAGTCTTCTTTCACATGAGAAAATTCACACAGGAGAGAAACCATTTTCATGTTCAGAATGTGGGAAATGTTTTAATAACAAAGCTAGTCTTCTTTCACATGAGAGAATTCACACAGGGGAGAAGCCATTTTCTTGCTCAGAATGTGGGAAATGTTTTAAACATAGACCTAATCGTCTCAGACATGAGATAATTCACACAGGGGAGAAGCCATTTTCATGTTCAGAATGTGGGAAATGTTTTACTAGGAAATCTGAACTTGTTATACATGAAAGAATTCACACTGGAGAGAAACCATTTTCATGTTCAGAATGCGGGAAATGTTTTACTACAAAATCGTATTTTGTTTTACATGAGAGAATTCACACAGGGGAGAAGCCATTTTCATGTTCAGAATGTGGGAAATGTTTTACTAGGAAATCTGAACTTGTTATACATGAAAGAATTCACACTGGAGAGAAACCATTTTCATGTTCAGAATGCGGGAAATGTTTTACTACAAAATCGTATTTTGTTTTACATGAGAGAATTCACACAGGAGAGAAGACATTTTCATGCTCAGAATGTGGGAAACGTTTTAATATGAAATGTAAACTTATTAGACATGAGAGAATTCACACAGGAGAGAAACCATTTTCATGTTCAGAATGTGGGAAACGTTTTATTAACAAATCTAATCTTCTTTCACATGAGAGAATTCACACAGGAGAGAAGACATTTTCATGCTCAGAATGTGGGAAACGTTTTAATATGAAATGTAATCTTATTAGACATGAGAGAATTCACACAGGAGAGAAACTATTTTCATGTTCAGAATGTGGGAAATGTTTTATTAACAAATCTAATCTTCTTTCACATGCGAGAATTCACACTGGAGAAAAGCCATTTTAATGTTCACTATGTGGAAAATATTTTACATAGAAAACAATGCTAGTTAAACATGAGCTTATTCACACAGAAAAGAAGCCATTTTCATGCTCAGAATGAAATAAAAACAAAATAAAAAGGACATTCAGAAGTTAAAGGAATGGAAGGCCTCCCATATGATGAGAGGTTGCAAAAGTTGGATATGTTTAGCTTAGAAAAAAAACCATCTCACAGGAGATCTCATTTATATGTGTAAATACATGTGTGGACTGACACAAATACTAAGGATCAGGGGGCATACACTGCGAGTGGAAGAAAAGTGATTCCAGCAGCTAAATAGGAAAGGGTTCTTTACAGTTAGAGCAGTCAGACTGTGGAATGCCCTACCACAAGAGGTAGTAATGGCAGATACTATAACGGCTTTTAAAAAAGGGCTGGATGATTTCCTCAGTACACATAACATTGTTGGTTATAAATGACTTAGGGACAAAATGTAGAACTTGTGGAGGAAGGTTGAACTAGATGGACCTAGGGCTTTTTTCAAACTATGCAATATGGGAAATGTTTTACGGCAAAATCATCTCTTGTTAGACATCAGAGAAATCACACAGGGGAGAAGCCATTTTCATGTTCTGAATGTGGGAAATGTTTTAATACGAAAACTCAACTTACTGTACATGAGAAAATTCACACAGGAGAGAAGCCATTTTCTTGCTCAGAATGTGGGAAATTGTTTGTTAGGAAATTTGATATTGTTAATCATGAGATACTTTACACAGCAGAGAAGCCATTTTCATGTTTTAAATATGGGAAAGGTTTTATTAGGAAATCACAGCTTGTTAGACATCAGAGAACTCACACTGGGAAGAAGCCACTTTAACCCCTTAGTGACCAAGCAAAATTTTCAAATCTGAATTGTCACTTTTTTTGTGGTAGTGACAATGGAATTTTTCAGAGAAGCAGGAAGCTCATTTGCATATTTCCAGTGCATTCTGGGAAGAGGAGAAGAGTCGCCGTAAGCTGATCGATTGCTGGGACTTGCCGGGTCTCGCTGTTTGAGGACATCGCAAAACCAGGGATTGGAGAAGCAGGAAGCTCATTTGCATATTTCCAGTGCATTCTGGGAAGAGGAGAAGAGTCGCCGTAAGCTGATCGATTGCTGGGACTTGCAGGGTCTCGCTGTTTGCGGACATCGCAAAATCAGGGATTGGAGAAGCAGGAAGCTCATTTGCATATTTCCAGTGCATTCTGGGAAGAGGAGAAGAGTCGCCGTAAGCTGATCGATTGCTGGGACTTTCGCCTGTCATACGCTACATTAGCAATATGGAAGAGAAGAAAATCCACATGGTCACCTGCAACACATGCTACATGTTTACGGATCTGCCGCACAAAAAATCCAACTTCACCTGTCAAAAGTGCAAACTTGTTGCCCTCTTAGAGGAAAAAGTGCAGGGACTGGAAGAAAGAATAGCAACTTTGAAGCTAATTAAAGAACATGAGGACTTCTTGGACGAGGCAGAAGCAACCATTCAGGATATGGAAAGTGAGAAAAGCTTCAGAACACATATAGAGGCTGAAAAGTGGACACATGTGACCAAAAGAAGCCAGCGTATCAAGTGGTCATCACCACCCACACAGCTTAGCAACCAATATGAAGCCCTCATGCTGGAGAACGAAAATGGCACAGCTCAGGATGATACCATATCTACAGGAGAAGACACAGTATCATCAAAAGAATTTACTTTGTCAACAAAAGCAGAAACAAAAGACACTCAAAAACACTCAGGAGCAACAAGCAGTGCGTCCATAAAGAAAAGAAAAGTGGTAGTTATGGGCGACTCACTACTAAGAGGCACGGAGACAATTATCTGCAGGCCGGACATAACCGCACGAGAAGTATGCTCCGTTCCTATTGATACATGTAGGAACAAACGACACGGCAAGAAATGATCTACCAATTATTTGTGAAGACTTTGAAATTCTGGGGAAGAAAATAAAGGAACGGAACGTACAGGTTGTTTTCTCATCAATCCTCCCAGTCGATGGCCATGGTGTCAGAAGATGGAATATGATACTAGAGGTGAACAACTGGCTACGACGATGGTGCAGGCAGCAAGGATTTGGATTCTTGGACCATGGAGTGAATTACCTCTACGATGGACTTCTCGCAAGAGACGGGATACACCTCACAAAACCTGGGAAACACACGTTCGCCAGAAGGCTTGCCACACTCATCAGGAGGGCTTTAAACTAGAAGAGGGGATGGGAGAAAAAACAGCAGACAAGAACATGCAGCAGAAGGACAAACTAATCAAGGATACTAGATGTCGTAAAGAGGACCCAAGACAGGGTACTAAGAAGGAAGCTAAGAAAAGGGGAGCAAAACTTCTTTCCTGCATGCTGACCAATGCAAGAAGCCTGACCAATAAGATGGAAGAACTGGAGCTGGTAATGTATGAGGAAAAATACGACATAGTAGGAATAACTGAGACATGGTTAGATGATAGTTATGACTGGGCGGCTAACCTGCAAGGATATGAATTGTTTAGGAGGGATCGTAAAAAAAGGAAAGGGGGTGGAGTCTGTCTATATATAAAGTCCAGTTTAAAGCCCAGACTAAGAGAAGATATTCAAGAGGGAAATGAAGAGGTGGAGTCTCTATGGGTGGAGATACAAGGAGGGAAAACTAATAAAATCCTCATAGGGGTTTGTTATAAGCCACCAAATATAACATAAACTACTGAAAATGTATTATTGAAACAAATAGACAAAGCAGCAAATCACAATGAGGTGATTATTATGGGGGACTTCAACTACCCCGATATAGACTGGGAAACTGAAACCTGCGTATCTCAGAAAGGAAACCGGTTTCTGTCAGTAACTAAGGATAATTATCTGTCCCAACTTGTGCCGGACCCAACTAGAGGGGCAGCCCTTCTGGACTTAATTTTAAGCAACAGGCCAGATAGAATAACAGACGTACGAGTGGATGGGCACCTCGGGAATAGTGACCACAATAGAATACAATTCCACTTGTCCTTCAGTAAGGTGCCTTGGAGGGGGGTTACAAAAACGCTGAATTTCAGGAAAGCAAAGTTTGATCAGCTTAGAGAAGACCTTCGTCAAATTGATTGGGACAATGTCCTCAAAAATGGGAGAACAGAAAATAAGTGGGAAATTTTTAAATCGGTATTAAACACCCACTGCGAGTGAGCCATACCATACGGAAATAAAAGGGCTAGGAACAGGAGAAAACCAATGTGGCTAAATAAGGATGTAAAAGGGGCAATGAATAATAAGAAAAGGCATTTAAAAAGCTAAAACAAGAAGGCAGCGAAGAAGCATTAAAAATATATAGAGAAAAAAATAAAATGTGTAAAAATCAAATACATTCAGCAAAAGTAGAAACTGAGAGACACATTGCTAAGGAAAGCAAAACAAATCCCAAACTATTCTTTAATTATATAAACAGAAAAAAGATTAAAATTGATGGTGTTGGCCCTTTAAAGAATAATGAGGGTAAAATCATAGAAAGCGATGTGGGAAAAGCAAATGTTTTAAATACTTTTTTCTCAACTGTGTTCACACAGGAAAAGGATATGCTAGGGGAAATGCAGAGTGATCATGTAAATGCACCATTAAGTATGACCTGTCTAACCCAGGAAGAAGTGCAGAACCGACTTAGTAACATTAAAATTGACAAATCACCAGGCCCTGATGTCATTCACCCTCGGGTATTAAGGGAGTTAAGTAATGTGATAGACAGGCCTCTATTCCTTATATTTAAAGACTCTATAGAAACTGGGTCTGTTGCACTGGATTGGCGGCTAGCAAATGTCGTACCAATATTCAAAAAAGGGTGTAAAAGGGAACCTGGAAACTATAGGCCAGTAAGCTTAACATCTGTTGTGGGTAAAATGTTTGAAGGGTTTTTAAGGGATACTATTATGGAATGTCTCAATGTTAATAATTGTTTAACTCCATATCAACATGGATTTATGAAGGATCGCTCCTGTCAAACTAACCTGATCAGCGTCTATGAGGATGTAAGCTCTCACATGGACCGAGGAGAATCATTGGATGTCATTTATCTCGACTTCGGTAAAGCATTTGACACTGTCCCACATAAAAGACTGCTAAGTAAAATGAGAAAGCTTGGGCTCGGGGAAAATGTGTGTAGATGGGTAGGTAGCTGGCTTAGTGGTAGAAAACAAAGAGTGGTTAGTAATGGCGCATACTCAGATTGGGCCAGGGTTACTAGTGGGGTGCCACAGGGGTCTGTATTGGGCCCCCTACTATTTAATATATTTATTAATGATCTGGTGGATGGTTTACAGAGTAAGGCCCATTTCACACGTCAGTGAAAAACACTGACGTTTTTCACTGGTGTGTAAAACACGCACATGTCCCTCTGTGTGCCGTGAATTACGGCACACGTGGGTTGTCTAAGTGCAATCCGGGCTCCGTTCTCCGTGGCCCGTGATTGCACTTAGAAATCAATTCACCTGTGCGCGCTCCCGCTCTCCATGGTGCTGATCGCTCCTGCAGTGCAGCATCCGGCCGGCACTGACCTCCGCAGCAGCTGCTTCCGGGTCGGCTGTGTCGTGCATCATGAATATGCGTGACAGTAATGAGCCAGCTCTGAAGCAGCAGGCAGAACGGGCTGCAGAGAGCGCCGCTGAAGCCGGGTGAGTAAAAATGTTTTTTATTTTAAAAGCACGTTTTTTTTTCTCGCACGTGTTTCACGGACCACACCACTGCGTGGTCCGTGGGACATCAGTGATGCCAGAAAAAAATGGACATGTCTCCGTGCAGCAATCACAGACACGCGTGAACGCTGCACGGAGACATGGTCAGTGAAACATAACTGACGTGTGAGCAGACCTATTCATTATAATGGGTCTGCGTATGTCAGTGATTCTGGTACGTTTAAAAAAAAAGCACAAACGTGCCAGAATCACTGACGTGTGAAACAGGCCTAAAATATCAGTATTTGCAGATGATACAAAACTATGTAAGGTAGTTAACACAAAGGAGGACAGTTTACAACTACAGATGGATTTGAGTAAATTGGAGAATTCGGCTGAAAAATGGCAAATGAGGTTTAACACAGATAAGTGTAAGGTTATGCACATGGGAAGGAGAAACAGATGCTACGATTACTTACTAAATGGGAAACTGCTGGGGAAATCAGACATGGAAAAAGACTTAGGCATCTTAGTCAATAAGAATCTAAATTGGAGTGCCCAGTGTCAGGCAGCAGCCACCAAAGCAAATAGGGTGATGGGATGCATTAGAAGAGGTCTGGGGGCACGAGATGAAAACATCATTCTCCCTCTGTACAAATCACTCGTCAGACCACACTTGGAGTGTTGTGTGCAATTTTGGGCGCCGGTGCTCAAGAAAGACATTACTGAACTTGAAAGGGTTCAGAGGCGGGCTACTAAAATAATAAATGGAGTGGGTGCATTACAATACACGGAAAGGTTATCAAAATTAGGTCTATTTACTCTAGAAAAGAGAAGACTTAGGGGAGACCTAATAAATATGTACAAATATATCAGAGGGCAATATAGAGATCTCTCCCATGATCTGTTTGTACCAAGGACTATGACAAGAACAAGGGGGCATTCTCTTCGATTGGAGGAAAGAAAATTCCTACATCAGCATAGAAGAGGGTTCTTCACGGTAAGAGCAGTGAGGCTCTGGAACTCTCTTCCTGAGGAAGTGGTGATGGCCAACTCACTGAATGAATTTAAGAGAGGAATGGATGCTTTTCTTGATAGCAAAAGTATAGAAGGTTATAAATAGCATAATCTTACAGGTAGATAGAAGAGCGACCAAGATTATTAGAGGAATGGGTGGGCTGCAACACCAAGACAGGTTATTAAACTTGGGGTTATTTAGTTTGGAAAAACAAAGGCTTAGGGGGATCTAATCACAATGTATAAACATATGAGGGGACAGTACAAAGACCTTTCCAAAGATCTCTTTACACCTACCCCTGCGACTGGAACACGGGTGCATCTGCTACGTCTTGAGGAAAGAAGGTTTAATCATAATCACAGATAAGGATTCTTTACTGTACGGGCAGTGAGACTATGGAACTCTCTGCCGCATGGTGTTGTAATGAGTGATTCACTACTAACATTTAAGCAGAGCCTGGACGCCTTTCTTGAAAAATATAATATTACCAGTTATGTATATTAGATTTTATGACAGGGTATTGATCCAGGGAACTAGTCTGATTGCCGGATGTGGAGTCAGGAAGGAATTTTTTCCCCATTGGAGCTTATTTGACACATTGGGGTTTTTTTGCCTTCCTCTGGATCAACATGTTAGGCTACGGGTTGAACTAGATGGACTTAGAGTCTCCCTTCAACCTTAAAACTATGAAACATATCCCAGTCAACTCATAATGGTTTTGTTAAGGTTCGAGGTTCCCCTGGGCCTCGAGCCGATACAGTCCCGTCTTTCCTCCTGCATTGGGGTTGGCCATCTCTGCAGCGCCACCTGTCCGCCGCTTGAGGCGTCTGGCTAAGAGGCGTCAGGTAGCTAGGGTCGTACATCATTCTGAGCCTAAGTGCCAAGTTCGCCCTACCGCGCATGCGCGGGTTCCCGCAGCCTCTGCAGGCACTAGGTGCAGGATTTCCGCTACCACGAATGCGCGTGACGTCATCAATGACGTGGGGGCCGCTGATTGGCGGTCATGGGCATCACTGGTGACGTGGCGGCCACTGATTGGCCATCAGTAACGTCAGTGGTGATGTGGCGGTCGCTGATTGGTCGCCATGACGTCAGCAGTGACGTGGCGGCCGTTGTGTGGCTGCAACCGGCTTCATTTCCACATGGCATTTGGCTTAGGGCAGGGCTTAGGCCATAAAAGACCTGAGGCCATGCCCATTGGCGCGCGAGCGTCATTTGCATTGTGTGTGTAGCTCAGTCAGCAGGCTGAGTTGTGAGAGGCCATTGCACCAAACCGTTCCATAGTCTGCAGTGCCTATGGCAGACTAGTGTGGGTGTTTATGTGCCTGGTGTACTGTGCCCAATTAACGCTAGTGTTAAGGCTTAGTCCCGCTGCATCTGTCTGTGTGGGTGACCGGCAGTAAGCTGTTGGTACCTAGGGGCACGGCAGATAGGTTGGGGCAGTGCCAGCACTAGGCTGGTGCTGTTAGTGGGCCGCCTAAGTAGACACAGCGTAGGGCTGGTAGTGCACCCGGCGGCAACCGGGTTCAGCAAGGCGGTTGCTCCGCAGTGGGAACCGGTTGCTCAGTCAGGATAGCTGTGCTGTAACAGGGCACATCTCGTGTGCTGTGGTGTGAAGCAACACCACTGATTCCTTTTATATATACAGTAGCTGCCTGTGCTGTAACAGGGCATATCTCGTGTGCAGTGGTGTGAAGCTAATACCACCGGTTCCTCATATATACTCGTATATCTCTGTAGTTGTTGTGTCTGTACACCTGTCTCCTAGTGGCTTTGTCATCTGCCCGGAGGATCTCGGGTGGCGATTGGGCTGTCATTAGTATCGTCCCCAAGCGTAACAGGTTTTTTGTATTTTATGTTTGTAATAAATTTAAATTAATATGTTTTGCTTTTATTTATAGAAATTTGACAAAAAAACTTTGAAATATTTAAACTTTGATTATACCCGTAAACCAAGGGGCTATACTGTACAACAAAAATTAAGTAACATTTCCCTTATGTCAACTATGTCAGCATAATGCTTAACTTTATCACAAAGGTTAACAGTTTAGCAGAAAGTTTTCATTATTTTAGGACAATTTACAAAACGTATTCTTTTAGGGACCCGTTCAGTTTTGAAGTGACTTTGAGGGGCCTTTATATTGGAAATTCTCTTGAAGGGATATCATTTTAAAAATAGCACCCCACAAAAGTATACAAAACTGGTTAAAGAATGTTTATTAACCCTTTAGTTGCTTCATAAGAAATAATGTAAAATTGAATGGAATGAAAAATTGTGGGACTATCGTTCTGTGTGTATTTAGGGAGGCCGCGACCGTCTATACATATCACATAGGTAAACTTTTTTTTTTTCGTGGATAACCATACCTTGTCCTCCACCTAAAAACCTGATCCATCACTACGTCTTTTGTTAGCCAAGGGTGACTGTCTACCCTGCGCCTTTTTCAGGTTCTCTCTGATCTCAGACCAGATAATCTTTAACCCTTTTGCACCAGAGACTGTTTTTGTCTTCATGACCCTGCCATTTTTTTTTTCCAATTCTAACCACTGTCACTTTATGTGGTCATAACTTTGGAACGCTTCAATGGTTTGCAGTGATTCTGAGACTGTTTTTAGTAAACATAGATCTAATAATCCGAGTTAGTGGTCAATTTTCTGTGATAGTATTTGTATTATTATGAAAAAAATTAAAAAAAATTGCAATTTTTGAACTTTGAATTTTTATGACCTTAAAGCAGATAGATATATAATAATAATAATAATAATATTTATTAATTTATATAGCGCTATTAATTCCACAGTGCTTTACATACAATGGCAACACTGTCCCCATTGAGGCTCACAATCTAGGTTCCCTATCAGTATATTTTTGGAGTGGAAACCGGAGAACCCGGAGGAAACCCACACAAACAAGGGGAGAACATACAAACTCCTTGCAGATGGTGTCCTTGGTGGGATTTGAACCCAGGACCCCAGCGCTGCAAGACTGCAGTGCCAACCACTGAGCCACCACCAGACTGCAGTGCTAACCACTGAGCCACCGTGACGCCCTTTTCCCACATTTCAGGCTTCAAACATAAAGATAAAAAAAATTAAATTTTATGGTGAAGAATCAACAAGTGGGACACAATTGCGAAGTTGAAAGAAATGTATTGCTTAATTTAAACTTTTGTAAAATATAAAAAACTGAAAAGTAGGGCGTGCAATATTATTCATCCCCTTTAACCCCTTCAGCCCCCGGGCACTTTCCATTTTTGCGTTTTTGTTTTTTGCTCCTTTTCTTCCGAGAGCCGTAACTTTTTTATTATTCCGTCAATCTTGCCATATGAGGGCTTGTTTTTTGCGGGACGAGTTGTACTTTTAAATGAAATCATAGGTTTTACCATATATTGTACTGGAAAACAGCAAAAAAATTCCAAGTGTGGAAAAACTGCAAAAAAAAGTGTGATCACACAATAGTTTTTGGGATGTTTTATTCACAGTGTTCACTATATGATCAAACTGATGTATCTATGTGATGCCTCAGGTCGGTGCGAGTTTGTAGACACCAAAAATGTATAGGTTTAATTGTATCTAAGGGGTTAAAAAAATTCACAAGTTTGTCCAATAAAAGTGGCGCACATTTTGCGCCATTTTCCGAAACACGTAGCGTTCTTATTTTTTGGGATCTATGGCTCAGTGATGGCTTATTTTTTGCGTCTCGAGCTGACGTTTATAATGGTACCATTTTTGCGCAGATGCTACGTTTTGATCGCTTGTTATTGCATTTTGCGTAAAACTTGCGGCGACCAAAAAACGTAATTTTGGCGTTTGGAATTTTTTTGCCACTACGCCGTTTACCAATCAGATTAATTGATTTTATATTTTGATAGATCGGGCATTTCTGAACGCGGCGATACCGAATATATGTATATTTATTTATTTTTTAACCCTTTAATTTTCAATGGGGGGAAAGGGGGGTGATTTGAACTTTTAGGTTTTTTTTTTTTTTAATTTTTTAAAACTTTTTTTTTACTTTTTTTTTTTATTTTACTAGTCCCCCTAGGGGGCTATAGCAATCAGCAATCCGATCACTGATCGCTATCTGCTGATCACAGCAATACAGCTGTAATCAGCAGATTCAGTCACTTTGGTTTTCCCTCTGCTCTCGGCCGAGGGAAAATGAAAGTGAAACATCATAGCAGCAGGCGTCATCACATGACCCTGTGCTATGATGGCAACCACCGATAGTCACGTGATAACACACGTGACTTCCGGTGGGGGCGGCGGTAAGTAACAAACATGGCCGCGCGCATTTAAATCTTGCTGCCAGACTTTGGCACCAAGATTTAAGGGGTTAATGGCCGCGGGTGGAAGCGATTCCACCCGCGGCTAGCAGGCACACATGTCAGCTGTTGAAAACAGCTGATATGTGTGCCGATCCACGCCGCCTGCCCGCGGAAGCTGGCGGGGCTTAACGGGACACGATCCTGGACGGATAGATCCGTACAAGGTCATGAAGGGGTTAAGTTAATACTTTGTAGTGCCACCTTTTGTTGTGATTACAGCTGCAGTCGCTTGGGGTATGTGTCTATCAGTTTTGCACATCGAGAGACTGAAATTCTCGCCCATTCTTCCTTTGCAAAAAGGTCGAGCTGAGTGAGGTTGGATGGAGAGCGTTTGTGAACAGCAGTTTTCAGCTCTTTCCACAGATTCTCGATTGGGTTCAGGTCTGGACTGTGACTTGGCCATTCTAACACCTGGATACGTTTATTTGTGAACCTTTCCATTGCAGATTTTGCTTTATGTTTGGGATCATTGTCTTGTTGGAAGACAAATCTCGGTCCCAGTCTCAGGTCTTTTGCAGACTCCGACAGGTTTTCTTCAACAATGGTCCTGTATTTGGCTCCATCCATCTTCCCATCAATTTTAACAATCTTCCCTGTGCATGCTGAAGAAAACCAGGCCCAAACCATGATGCTGTGCCACCACCATGTTTGACAGTGGGGATGGTGTGTTCAGGGTGATGAGCTGTGTTGCTTTTACACCAACATATCGTTTGGTATTGTGCCCAAAAAGTTCGATTTTGGTTTTATCTGACCAGAGCACCTTCTTTCACATGTTTGGTGTCTCCCAAGTGACTTGTGGCAAACTTTAAACAACACGTTTTATGGATATCTTTGAGAAATGGCTTACTTCTTGCCACTCTTCCATAAAGACCAGATTTGTGCAGTGTATGACTGATTGTTGTCCTATGGACAGACTCTCCCACCTCAGCTGTAGATCTCTGCAGTTCATCCAGAGTGATCATGGGCCCCTTGGTTGCATCTCTGATCAGTCTTCTCCTTGTGTGAGATGACAGTTTGGATGGACGGCCGGGTCTTGGTAGATTTGCAGTGGTATGATATTCCTTCCATTTCAATATGATCATTTGCACAGTGCTCCTTGGGATGTTTAAAGTTGTGGAAATCTTTTTGTAACCAAATCCGGCTTTAAACTTCTCCACAACAGTATCACGGACCTGGCTGTTGTGTTCCTTGGTCTTCATGATGCTCTCTGTGCTTTAAACAGAACATGAGACTATCACAGAGCAGGTGCATTTATACGGAGACTTGATTACACACAGGGGATTATATTTATCATCATCAGTCATTTAGGATCACATTGTGTCCCACTTGTTGATTCTTCACCATAAAATTTTAATTTTTTATCTTTATGTTTGAAGCCTGAAATGTGGGAAAAAGTTGAAAAATTCAAGGGGACCAAACACTTTCGTAAGGCACTGTATGTTTCAAAAGGTGTTAATAAAAGATTATCAGCAATTTGTCTTTTTCCAACAAAATGTACAGAACCGACTTCCGGGAGGCGGAGCTACGAGGTAGCTGCTTTTATCATGAGCTCCTGCAGCAGCCTAGGCCAAAAACGTTATCCAGGCTCATCCTAACATCTCAAGGCTGCGGGGATAAGGCCAGGACAAGGGGCGCACATTGGGCCCGACTCTCCTGATACTCCGGAGGTGATAGGTGTACGCTGCACCACAAAGAAAGGAGTGCTCTGACACCAAGCACCAGGCTGCAGGCTGTGGGCTGTGCTGCACAGAGGAACGCTGCCCATCCTCCCTGCTCCCCCTGCAGCTATGCCACTGCAAACGGAAATCACCCTGGACCTGGTAAGAGAGGGGAGAAAAACCGGGCACTAACATCCAGAAGGAAACAGGGAGGGGGACTGGAAGTGCTTCCAGCGGCAGCCATAGTTTTCATTGAAATCTCACACACTACACCCCCCCCCCCCCATCCCCGTCCCTGCCACAGAAGAAACAGTGAAAGTCTGTAGTTGCAGGAAAGAGCAGAGGGGCTGGAGGTAGCTGACAGGGGGAATGGCTGTGGGGGCAGAGCTGTCTGAGAGAACTGGGGCGGATACCCAAAGTCTTTCTAATCTAAGTTGCATTCAAGCATATAAACCTCTTCTGAACCGCAGCTCCAGCAAACAACCTCTTTCCAGAGCAGCTGGACTACAAAGGGTCATCTTCAAAGTCCACAGACCCTAGTGCCAAAGGACTTTAACCCCTATTAAAAATAAAAGAAGTATTAAAAATAAAGGAGGAGGGGAGTAAAAGTGCAGGGAAGCTTGGACTCGTGCTAGAATCCCCTGGGAGAAAGAACTTCTCATAGCTCTGCAGCCTGACTGACAACCAGGGCTCAGCATACTAACTATCCTTCCTATACAAATGTAAAAACATTTTAAAGTGCAGTCACCCATTTCTGCAAAGAAGCTGCCTGGAGCTCCACACAACATGGACAAATTTGTAGCCATCGAAAAAGCACACAGAATTGGTCCCCCTCGCAGGGATGGAAGTTCCAGACCCCGTCCGGTCATCTTTAGAGTGCTGGACTTTCAAGACAAACAAAAAATCTTGGCGGCTTTCCGGAATGAGAAGCGTCTCTCATACAACAACAATAAACTCTTAATTTTTCAAGACTATTCAGCAATTGTGGCAGCAAAACGTAAAGCATTCAGCCCGGTATGCCGACTATTAGTGGAAAGAGACATTCGATTCAGCCTACAATTTCCAGCGACCCTTCGCTTCACAGTGGAGGGGAAAAATTGGGAGTTCGGGGATCCGGAGAAGGCCTGAACCACCTAAACTTAGGAGCATCACCTTCACCTTCTAACAATGATACTTGACATGGTGACTGTCAAGCATTTGTTTGACGTAATGTTTGAAATTTTACGGTTATTCATTGGTATGTAAATTTAACAAAATACCCCAATTTATTTGGGTACTTCATTGGGATCCTAAACACTCGTGATTGCCACATCTTTCTGGATCTCCTGTGTGCTGCAGGTATGACGCATGGCTACTCTGCTGAATAGGAGTGCTGCTTGACCCCTGGAAAATGTCCTTATCGGGTGTTAGGCTTACTTCAGAAACTTATCACGAGTGTTTAGGATCCCAATGAAGTATGGGAATTTGGCACACTCATGATTATCTGTATCAAAGTCCTCCTGATGAACCCCTTGATTAATTAACCAGGTGGGGAAACACGTCGAGGTGAAGGATTGTTCGGATTGTTGATTATTGCCAGCCAGGCATGCTGCATGTGTCCAAATAAAATAAAGGGAAATGATGGATATCTGGAACTAACAAACCATCTAATTCATCCCCTGAAGAAATTTCTGGAGCTTATTCAAATTCAGAGTGGACATGTGAGATATTCAGGATATGTTCATCAAGAGCTTGAATTTTACTAACATGGACTAACATCTTGTCCGGACTAATAATAACTACAGCTTGGTTGGCTTTAATTAGTTTAGACCAGCGGGTGTAATTATTGCATCTACATCTCTTGGAATATTTGTGAATATCTATATAACAAGAGTGTTGGTCTTCTGATTTTTGGATTTTCTCTGGTATCCACTAGGGATGCAGTATTATCTGGTATTATAAGTGTAGATACCGGTGAATGTCCATATCCTTTGAGGAAGAGTTTCTTTTGTGTGAATATTTTATCTATGGGGGACCTGAGTTATCATTTACTTGATTAATGGTGGAAGCCAATTAAGAATATAACTAATTCTGTCTTTTACTCCCTTTTCTCCTTATATTCATCCACTTTTGGTCTTATTGCATGATTTCATGCGACCAGTGTAATGTATGTTATATCCTCCTGTGGAGTAGGGAGTTGATGGGAAGAGCTCTATGAGGTTTTTGGCTTTCCATTAATTGATATATAAAATTGTAATATCTGTGTAAAGTGGGTAACTTGATGCCTCCATTGATGCTCTTTTGTACTGCGTTTGTGGGTGTTTTTTAATGAATAATCAATAGTTATTTTTTATAAATAAATTGGGGTATTTTGTTAAATTTACTGTTCCAGACCCCAAAGTCAATCTGATTATACCTCTTATTCATTGGTATGTTTATATTGAAGGTGGGAAGCCTTGCTGTTGGGATGGGGGGGTGTTTAATGGGGTGTTGATGGGGGAGGGTGGGAGGAACCTCTGCGTGTGTATCTCCAAAGGTGCCCTTTTGTGGGGGTCTCTACTCACTTGCTGGGATGGGTGGAGCACCTCAAATGAGACAAGATTAGGCTTTGAAAAAATTCCTAAGGCTATGTGCGCACAGTGCGTTTTTCGCGGCGTTTTTGCGCGTTTTTCGGGTGCGTTTTTGGCCTCAAAACTGCAGGACTTTGCTTACCCAGCAAAGTCTATGAGTTTTCATTTTTGCTGTCCGCACACATCTGTTTTTTTTACCTGCGATTTTGAGTTAAAAAAAAAAATGGACATGTCAGTTCTTTCCTGCGTTTTTCTGCATTTTCCCCCCATGCAATGCATTGGAAAAACGCAGCAAAACGCAGAGATCAAAAACGCAGCAAAACGCAGCCAAAAACGCAGCAAAACGCAGCCAAAAGGCACCAAATCGCGGCAAAAACGCATGCGTTTTTTGATGCGTTTTTTTCGACGCAGGTGCGTTTTTGTGCGTTTTTAGCAGCCAAAAACGCACAAAAACGCAGCGTCAAAAAGACGCAGTGTGCTAACCTAGCCTAAGGCAGGTATTGGGTAATGGATAACCAAACAAACTTAGGAGTGTCCATGCTGCAGGAGCTGATATGGTGTTCGTGGAATGTGAACGGGCTCAATTCACCAGTTAAAATGAGAAAAGTTCTTAACTATCTGAATCGCTCAAATTTTCACATCATATTTTTGCAGGAGACACACTGGCTAAAAGGTAACCACCCTTCTCTTCTGAGTAGGAAGTACATCATGTGTGCTGAGGCATCCTTTACCAAGAAACAGAGAGGGGTCTCCATTCTCATCAATAAGAACATCAATCATGAGGTATTAGATGTGATGGAGGACCCTTCTGGGAGAGTACTCTTGGTCAAAATTAACATTGAAGGTACGGTTTACCGATTAGCTAACATATATGCACCTAACACTCCTGACACAAGATTTGACTCCGAACTCCGAACTCCTGGAAAACATAGCAGGGTGGAACACTTCTAATCTGATAATGGGAGGTGATTTTAACGAGGCTTATGACACAGTTCTGGATAGATCGAACCCTGAAAAACCACATCTGGCCACACATAAGGGAGGTATAAAATTATTAATGGACCATCTGGGCTTGGTTGACGTCTGGCGGTTACAGCATCCAGTTGATAAAGACTATTCACATTACTCTCATAATTCTCATGCGAGATTAGATTATATTGGCTGGTGAGTTCATCAGTGTTACCCTCACTTATGTCCTCGAACATCCTAGACATTTATCTATCAGACCATGCACCAGTCACATTCAAATCCAGTTTGGGTGATGCAGTAATTAGAGAGCGGAAATGGAAATTCCCATTGTATCTTTATCAGTCAGAGGACTTTAAGAAGTCTTTACAGACCTTTTGGGACACATACAAAATAGACAACCAGGAACATAGCGAGGACGTTCATCTATTCTGGGCGGCCTCTAAAGCAGTGATAAGGGGGCAAATACTTGCATATGTTAGCTACAGAAAGAAAAAGCTAATGAAGCGTACTCTGGAAGCCCAGAAACATTTAACCCAGACATACGTACAAGGCGATTAAACTTTCTAATACACCCGCGGCAAAACAAAAATTCCTAGAAACCAAAGAGGCTGCAGACACGTTGGCTCACGAAGCAGTACTGAACAATATTGATTACTTGAAGAAAAAACTGTGGAAAAAAGAAGCGCAATAGGGTCTTACCCCAATATATACAGGGTGAGGCAAAGAGTAATACTACTCACCAAAAAGGGTTGTGAAAGTCACAACTCCTATAACAGCATGTAACACCAAGTCCCGGCAGCGGTCCCCATAAGGTAGATAACAGAGAGTAGTAGAGATGGGTTTCAAAGCCGCGCCAAAGACCACTGGATCAGATTAGCTTAAGATTAATGCTTCTTTATTTCATGCACAGGTCAAGTCAACGCGTTTCAGGAGACACAGCTCCCTTCTTCAGGACAAACCAGCAAAGAATCATCAAATCTGCTGTACAGAGAGCCTATACAGTATTATATACCTTAGAGATGACGTCAAGGCACACCCACAAAGAAAAAAACCGGCGGGAAACTATCCTTTTCAAGCCACAGATGACGTAGTATAGTGTAATAAAGTCATAATGCAGATACATTTGTCATAAGCTCTCTATCATGTCCCAAGCATTTAAAAATAAAAAAAATAAAAAAATTATATTGGAAAAAAAATGAAAAAGGAGTGGTTTATTTCGTGTACTAAAAATATATATATATATATATATATATATATATATATATATACATATAAATATATATATATATATATATATATATATACATATATATAATAGTGAATATTATCAAGTTGGTGTATTGTACATTGCCCAGAACGCTATAATAGCGTCAGGTTTTCATTGGACCATGCACCGGGAATTGTGTGTATGGAACATGCAGCTGAAGGTGCCACTTGTGATATATGGATCAAACTCATGCAGGATCTTATTAGGGGTATCTATCCCTCCTGAGGGAAAAAAAGAAGAAGGGAAAAAAGGAAGAAGGAGGGAAATGAAAAAGGATTACGGGTGAAAAGTATGTAGGAAGAGAAAGTTCTGTTTTAGCGGTACCGTAATCCCCGCCAAAACCTCTTCATAGTATCATCAAATTGTTAACGGGACCGTAATCATGTGAAAAAAATATATATTAATATATAAACAAAATTGCTATCATTAATGTGGCTGTATGTATACCACTAAAGGGATTATAATCCAAAAATGTGACATACAGTAACAAGGGTTAATAAAAATAGGTGTGGCAAAAAGAATTTTAATTGTGAGTGTAATTACTATGAAAGATAGGGCAAGGTCCGAAAAAACATAATGAATGGAATCCGCTTAGAGCATGTATAAATCCAATTACGGCTCACAGGCCTTTGGAATCACAGGTTCCCCGAGGTTCAGGCCGGTCAGACAAGTGAGCGGGGTGAGCGGAGTAATATTGATTACTTGAAACACAAATACTTTAAATGGGGCAACAAACCGGGAAGACGTTTGGCTTCCATGACAAAACCATTCAAACAGTCCACTAGAATCCAAAAGATTAAAAAAAGGGACGGGACAATCACATCCAGAGACGATGAGATAACAGAGGAGTTTAGGGCCTTTTTTGGGTCACTTTACTCAGCTGAGACTGGAAATACTACTGATGGGGCTGGTTTTCTTCGGCCTGAGGTAACTCCACCCCTGTCTGAGGAACAGAAAGCCATACTGGATGCACCCCTTGGTATGGCGGAGGTTATGCAAACTATTAACACCCTCACAGTCGCTAAAGCACCGGGACCTGACGAGTTTAACAACGAGTATTATAAATTGTTAGGACCCTCTGTAGGACAGCATCTATGTGCAGTGTTCAATGAAATAGTGAGGGCTAAGAAGCTTCCAGACCGTTTCGATGAAGCATATAGTATTGTCCTGCCCAAGCCGGGTAAAGATCCCTTGCAAGTTGAAGGGTATAGGCCAATTTCTTTACTCAACTCAGACTTTAAAATCTTCACTAAAATATTAGCTAATAGATTACAACAAATTATCCAGACTGGGTTCATTCATGGAAAGTAGATTACCTATAATATTAGGACGGCAATAGGAGCTATCTCATACAGCAGACGGCACCGACACACCAAGAACATCATTGTAGGATTAGATGCGGACAAGGCCTTCGATAGGGTCTCCTGGGGCTATCTGTACGGCCTTCTTGATAGACGAAAATTTGGTCCCTGGTTTGGAGAGGCAATCCAACTGATTTACAAGGACCCAAGATCTTATCTGTCCATAAACAATGTGCCATCTCAATCTTTTAATGTACAGAGGGAAACACGTCACGGATGCCCACTTTCACCATTATTATTTAACCTGGCATTAGATCCACTTCTACGAACATTACAAAATTTGCCAGAGTTCCAGGGAGTGAAGGTCGGACATTCTATGATCAAAATGTTGGCCTTTGCAGATGATGTATTGCTATTTATATCCCACCCTGCTCAAGCAATCACGGCAATAATGAATACACTAAACAGATTTGGGGAAATCTCAGGCTTTAAAGTGAACTACAACAAATCAGAGGCATTGGCGATATTTCAAACTTGTAAAATTAATGATGCCTCATTTCCATTTCAATGGTGTTCGCAGTCTATTAGGTACCTGGGCATCCAACTTCCAGCCAACCCGTCACTGATGTATAAATTAAACTATAGGGCTTGTATAACCTCCTTGCTTCAGCTCCTGCAGTCATGGGACAGATTTAAAGTATCTTTCTCGGGCCGGTGTCATCTCATAAAAATGATAGCGTTTCCTAAATTGATGTATCTCTTCCAATCTCTTCCATTGCTGCTAACCAACTCTGATATAAAGATGCTAAATACGGGATTAGGGAAATTCATCTGGGGACGTGTGGGGTGTTCCAGGATAAGGGTACCTTCACACTTAGCGATGCAGCAGCGATCCGACCAGCGATCTGACCTGGTCAGGATCGCTGCTGCATCGCTACATGGTCGCTGGTGAGCTGTCAAACAGGCAGCTCTCACCAGCGACCAGTGAACAGCCCCCAGCCAGCAGCGACGTGCAAGCGACGCTGCGCTTGCACGGAGCTGCCGTCTGGAAGCTGCGGAGACTGGTAACTAAGGTAAACATCGGGTATGGTTACCCGATGTTTACATTAGTTACCAGCGCACAGCTGTGTGTGCAGGGAGCAGGGAGCCGCGCACACTGAGCGCTGGCTCCTTGCTCTCCTACCATAGCTACAGTACACATCGGGTTAATTAACCCGATGTGTAATGCAGCTACATGTTCAGAGAGCAGGGAGCCGCGCACACTGCTTAGCGCTGGCTCCTTGCTCTCCTAGCTGCTGTACACATCGGGTTAATTAACCCGATGTGTACAGCAGCTACATGTGCAGAGAGCCGGAGCCGGCAGCACAGGCAGCGTGAGAGCTGCAGAGGCTCGTAACTAAGGTAAATATCGGGTAACCACCTTGGTTACCCGATGTTTATCTTGGATACAGCTTACCTCAGCTGTCAGATGCCGGCTCCTGCTCGCTTCATTTGTCGCTCTCTCGCTGTCACACACAGCGATCTGTGTGTCACAGCGGGAGAGCGGCTTTGAAGAAAACGAACCAGGGCTGTGTGTAACGAGCAGCGATCTCGCAGCAGGGGCCAGATCGCTGCTCATTGTCACACACAGCGAGATCGCTAATGAGGTCACTGCTGCGTCACAAAAAGCGTGACTCAGCAGCGATCTCGGCAGCGAGCTCGCTGTGTGTGAAGCACCCCTAAGCCTCTCTAAACTTAACCTTCCCAAAAAGGAGGGGGGAATTAATCTTCCAGATATTGGTAGATATAATCTTGCAGCAAACTTCAGATATGTCTTGGATTGGGTGCGAGGCTCCTACCATTTTGCCAATGTCCAACTGGAAGGACAGTTATACCCACACTTATCTTTGATGACCTTGTTACACCTGAGAGGAGATGAGCTTCCAGGCGACATCACGGAGCATCCCACATTTTGGGCAACAATAAAAACATGGAGGAGGGTAAGAAAGATTTGCGGTGCTAGCTGCTATGTAACACCATTCCAGACATTTAGGGGAAACCCACACTTTCTAGAGGGCAGGCCCACAGTGGAGTATAAGATTCTGACCACGCAAAAATGTCAGATGGTGGTGGATATGCTGGATTCCGGCTTTTCTTTACTAACGTTTGAGGAATCGACACACCACTTTCCAGCATTCACGCACAAACATTTCTTATTCCTTCAAGCTCGTTCGAGGAGATACATTATCTGTAATTTTGTAGTTTAACATAATCATAATGTATTGTATTATATGATTATTGATTATATGTTTTTGTTATTAAAAATTAATAAAAAGAAGGTTAAAAAAAAAAGCCGGACTGGAATTTGCCAAATTACATGTTGACAAGGCACAAAGCTTCTGGGAGAATGTCCTATGGACAGATGAGACAAAAATGTAACTTTTTTGCAAGGCACATCTCCTCGTGAAACATGGAGGAGGCTCTGCTATAATATTTATTCATTTATATAGCGCTGTTAATTCCCCAGTGCGTTACATACAATGGCAACATTGTCCCCATTGGGGCTCACAATCTAGGTTCAATATGAGTATAGTTTTGGAGTGTGGGAGGAAACCGGAGTACCCGGAGAAAACCCACGCAAACAAGGGGAGAACATACAAACTCCTTGCAGATGATGTCCTGGGTGGGATTTGAACCCAGGACCCCAGCGCTGCAAGACTGCTATGTTCTGAGGCTGTTTTACTGCGTCTGGCACAGGGGGTCTTGAATCTGTGCAGGGTACACTGAAATCTCAAGACTATCAAAGTATTCTACAGAGAAATGTGCTGCCAATGTCAGAAAGCTTGGTCTCAGTCGCAGATCTTGGGTCTTGCAACAGGATAATGACCCAAAACACAGCTAAAAATACCCAAGAATGGCTAAGAAGAAAACATTGGACTATTCTGAAGTTGCTTCTATGAGCCCGGATCTAAATCCTATTGAGCATCTTTGGAAAGAGCTGAAACGTCTGGAAAAGGCAACCTTCAAACACCAGACAACTGGAGCAGTTTGTTCTTGAGAAGTGGCCAAAATACCTGTCGAGGGGTGCAGAAGTCTCATTGACTGTACAGGAATCGTGTGATTGCAGTGATTGCCTCGAAAGGTTGTGCAACATATTGTATTATAATAAGTTAAGGAGGGTAGGAGGAGAGGGTACCATCATTTCTGCCCAGGCCTATTTCATGAGTTTTATTTTTTAAAAAGTTTTGTGGAAGTGAAAAGCAGCAATGTCTGACATTCATTTGTTCATTTTCACTACAATACTTTGATCTGCCCTGCTCAGGAAAGATCAAAGAGCGCCTGCGCAGGACCTCAGTGGATGATGTAGGACACGTCATATACCCCGGCTTCAGATGAAGAAGGACAAAGATGGCCGAAAGAGGATGCACCGCACCGCAAAATTCTGAAATTGTTTTTTGGGGGTGATTTTCCACAATTCCAGGATGAATGGTGATTCAGGATCATACATTGATTTCTTGTTACATGTCTTGTCTTGGAGTTGACGGTATGCCTCAGTTTCGAACATCAGATGACAACATTGTCCCCTTTATCTGCTGGTGTAGTAGTCAGGTCTGACATTTTCTTAATATTCTTTGAACAAAGATTGCGGTCAGGTTACCCTGGGGTATACTGGATAGAATGCACTCAAACTCTTTAGAGACAAGATATACAAATAATTCACCATTGTGACATGCCGATAATGGGGGAAGATTAATTTTGAACACGGAAGAATTACCGGAGAGTTCTTATCATTAATGGATACAAGTAAAATATATCTTTGTACCGTGTTAGCCAGTAGAGATAAAAAAATTGTTTAAAAGAACAGAGAGTCCTCAGTGGTTGATACCTTTTAATGGCTAACTGAAAAGATGGTAATAATTGCAAGCTTTCGAGACTACTCAGGTCTCTTCATCAGGCATGGTATAACACAAAATCTGAAGAGTCACGTATTTATACACAACAGGACAGAAAAATATGTCGCTGTCCAGTTGTGCGAGAAAAATATGTCGCTGTCCAGTTGTGCTGTCCTGTTGTGTATAAATACGTGACTCTTCAGATTTTGTGTTATACCATGCCTGATGAAGAGACCTGAGTAGTCTCGAAAGCTTGCAATTATTACCATCTTTTCAGTTAGCCATTAAAAGGTATCAACCACTGAGGACTCTCTGTTCTTTTAAACAATTTTTTTATATCATTAATGGACAAATTGCTTTTTTTGGCCAAAGTCTATAGCGCTCGTAACGCCGTTTCTTCTCTTTCTGTTGGAAATAAGTCACAGTTATTCATTATGAAAGGTTTTGTTTGTTTGTTTTTTAAATTAAAGACCTAGCAAAAATGTGCAGATCTTTGATAGCAGTGAACTTATCAAAAGTTGTGCTGGGAGAGAAAGTTTATTCTTTACCCAGAAAAGACAATTCGATAGTAGAAAACCCATGTGAAGAGAGAGTATTTACCTTCAAACATTTATTAGAGGTCCCCAGAGAACGTCATTGTTTATGTTGATAGAAAGTTTTCTTCTGGCCCTAGTTGCAATTGGTATTACCACCAAAACACGTTGTCATGGTGTGACTAAAACAGTCGGAAATATCTTAAAGATCACCTGCCAGGGTAGTGGAAGATATAGAAGATCGATTAATAGGAAGAAGGGATGGAGCGCTGCGGAATATGTTGGCGCTATAGAAATAAAACTTATGATTATTATGGAGAACGTCTACTCCAATGATATATGGATCTGGGCAGTTGATCATTGGAATCTCTCAAAACTTTGCAGTGAAAGGGCAGATGGTATCACCAGGGGCGGGCTGGGCCGGTGGGAGGGGGGGCAATTGCCCCTAGGCTGCTCTCCCAGCTATTGTAGAGAGCCGGCCGCCTGCTGCAAAATGTCATTATACCACACATGGTTGCGCACAGTGAATTGCGCGTGGCCTTGTCTCTCTACTGTGATGTGCCCGGGCACTGTAACACGATACAGGCGCAGACAGTGCTGACCGGCCACATAGTACAGGAGACACGGCCACGCGCAGTGCACAGTGCGTGGCCATGTGTGTTATAATGACGTCATGCAGCGTGCGCTGCCTCCATCCAGCCGAGGATCATCAGACAAGAGTTGCAGCTACATCCCAGTGGCTACTGCTAGAAGCTGCCTGGGTAGTGTGCGTGACCGACTTTGTTAGTAGGCGTGGCCATGTTTCCTCCCATCCACTATAATCATGCAGGATTCCTCCCATCCACTAGAATTATGCAGGATTCCCCCCCCCTCTCCCTCTCCCCCTGAGTCCCCCCTGCACCCCCCATCTGGAGGTCTTACCTTAGACCCCGCTTCTATTATAAAGAACTCCAGGATACCTGTAGTGTCTTTCTATCATCAGCTGTGTTGCTGAGGCCCCGCCCCTTCTGATCACATGGGCGTGAGGTCACCACAGGTCCTTTAGCCGACAGGGATTTACCATCAAACAAGTCTGTGGCCGCACGGTTGCGTCTAGAATGGAGTTGATTTTTTGTGATCCTCATTTTAGCCACTCCATTCTAGATGGCTCACTAGTGAAGTGACTAGAATGGAGTTGATTTTTTTGAGGCCCTCACTGTAGACACTTTTTTTTGAATCCCTCATTTTAGCAACACCACACTAGACGGTTCTGTACTGAGGTGACTAGAATGGAGTTGATCTTTTCAGGATCTCTCTGCCTCAAAAAATCAACTCCAATCTAGACAGCCCCTCATAGAAACCACTAGAATGGAGTTGATTTTTTTAGGTCCTCCTATATATGTGTATATATATATATATATATATATATATATATATATATATATATATATATACACGCACATAAATATACACTCACACATATATAACCACACATATACCAGCTTTATAATCGTAATGATTTAATGACTACTGTTTTAATGCTTTTTCATGAATTGCTCAAGTTTTTAATGGAGCAAATGTCCACACGGTTATATTTTTTATGTATTTCTATAGGGTAAAATTCCATTTTGAGTTTTCATTTTCGCCCTCCAGTCCCAGCCTCGATAGCGACATTTTTGAAGAGTGGGTGGAGCCTGGTGGAGTGGGAGAAGCGTAAGGCCATGTGCTCACGGGAGATCGTACCTGCAGACTTTTCTGCAGGTATTTCCGCAGGTTCATGCAGCAGCTCCCCGGAATCCGCAGGTATCCATTGCTGTGGTATATCTGCAGAGTTTTTGCGGTAAACCTGCAGAATCAGTGCGGATTTTGTGCATTCCCGCCCTGTATCTCCATAGTGGAGGGGCGGGAATTCCGCAGATAATTCCTCATGAATAATGGACATGCAGTTACGTGCGGTTGCGGGAAATCCGCAGCATTTTCCGCAGCCGCAAATACCGCAGCATTGATACAGCACTCCCCAAATCCCGTAGGATAACATGGGGAGTGTCTGTACTTGCGTAAACACATGGATTTATCTGGAAAATCAGAGGGTTTTCTGCTGCAAAATCCGCAGTTACTTTCTCCCTTGGGCACATAACCTAAGGCTGTGAGCACACAGTGCGTTTTTTGTTGCTGATTTGTTGCAGTTTGTAGCAAAAATCTGCATGTCTATCTTTATGCCAGCTATGGCAGCAAAGTTAATGTAAATGCTGACGTGTTTTGCGCACGTTATTGTTTTTTGCAGATTTGGTGCAATCTACAGCATGTGAATATTATTGTGTTTTCTCCTTCACATTTTAGCCCTTCAACCTATTGACTACATTAAGAAAAATGTATGGCACCAAAATGTACCAAAACGCATGTGTTTTTTGGTGCATTTTTTTGTCAGAAGGTGCAGATTTAATGGAGAACATTTCTGCACCCAAACTGCAACATGTGAACAGAGTGCAGCCAACAGACTTGTCATAATTTACATTATTGGATTGGAGATGATTTTCTGAGGACCTCATTTTCGCAACTACATTCTAGATGATTCACTAGTGAGACAGCTAGATTAGAGTGGATTTTTTGAGGATCTCCTTATAGCCTCCACTCTGGACAGGTCGGTGCGGAGGTGACTAGAATGGAGTTCTTTTTAAGATTGGGCTGAGCCTCACAGGGAGAAGCGTAACAGAGTGCAACAGAGTCATCACAATCTACAATATTGGATTGTAGTTGATTTTTTGAGGACCTCATTTTAGCAACTCCATTCTAGATGGTTCACTAGTGAACTGTCTAGATTGGAGTGGATTTTTTGAGGACCTCATCGTAGCCTCCACTGCGGACAGGTCGGTGGTGAGGTGACTAGAATGGAGTTTTTTTGAAGATTGGGCGAAGTCTAAAGGGGGAAAGCGTAACAGAGTGTAGCAGAGTCGTAATAATTTACAATATTGGCTCGTAGTTGATTTTTTGAGGACCTCATTTTAGCCACTCCATTCTAGATGATTCATTAGTGAGCTGGCTAGATTGGAGTGGATTTTTTGAGGACCTCATCATAGCCTCCACTATGGACAGGTCGGTGCTGAGGTGACTAGAATGGATGTTTTTCTGAAGATTGGGCAGAGCCTCACAGGGAGAAGCGTAACAGAGCGCAGCAGAGTCGTCACAATCTACAATATTGGATTGTAGTTTCTTTTTGAGGACCTCATTTTAGCAACTCCATTATAGATGATTCACTAGTGAGCTCTCTAGATTAGAGTGGATTTTTTGATGATCTCCCTGTAGCCTCCACCAATGGTATACCACCAATAGAGGCAGGCCACTTCACCACTATTAGGCCCGTGAGTCACTGGGGCCCGATGCCAGCGCTGGCATAGACCACCCCCTGCCGCGGGCCCCCTGCCGAGGATCGCACTTTCATTTATATCGGCATCACAGATGCCAATACAATTGAAAGGAATGATGAGAGAAGGAGCAGAACACTCCCTTTCTCATCATTCTCCCGCTGTGTGTCTGTGACACTCTGATGTGTCAGCACAGAGGCGCGCGGTGACGTCACTACTGCGTGCCACTGTGCTAAAATGTCAGAGTGGCAGAACAGTGGACACACGCTAGAGACTGGGGCAGTAGGGGAATGAGGAGAAGTGAGTATATTTGTGTATTTAAAAAGGATGGCCAGAGGACTATGGGGGAGCATACTACTATATGGGGGTTGCAAAATAGTATATGGTGGCTGCATATAACTATATGTTGGCGCACAATATTATTGTAGCGCCTGGTCCCACCAGACCCCGTGGGGGGCGCGCTCCCTCACATGTGCCCAGTCCCAGCATGGCTCCCACTTGCACTCCCAGTCATAGCCCCAGGCAGCGACGGCCTTCCTCTTACCGGTCTCATGACTGATCCTGCTCACTCCCGGGTCAGACATCATGCTCCTGGGGCTGCTTCAGCCTCTTCCTGTCTGCAGAGCACACACAGTTCTGCAGTGTCTGATTCTAGGCTGCGTGCGAGGCCACGCCCCTTTCTTAAAGTGGTAGCGCCCAATTACCTGGAAGTGACCTCAGAGGTCACCTGTTGCCATATGGTATTTAAGTTCACCTCCCCTGGCAGCAGGGGCCCGAGCAACGCCTCTATTATTGCATTGCCAGTGTCCAGATCCGTTTGTGCTATTATTTGTTATCTGTGCATTTGATACCTGGTTCTAATCCTGTGTGCCATCTATACCATTCCGGCTGTGGACGTCACCACTTATACCTACCGTGGACGTCACCGTGCCATACCTGCCGTGGACACTATCTATACATACCCGCAGTGGACGTCACCGGCCATACCCGCAGTGGACGTCACCGCTCATACCGACAGTGGACGTCACCGTGCCCTACCTGCCGTGGACATTATCTGTACCGTACCTGCTGTGGACGTCACCTGCTGTGAACATCTCCGGTGCCGTTTCCGTGTTCTGCCGGCTGTGGACGTCACAACCTTGCTACACCTGGCCCTACAGAGACTCCTACTACCGGTTCCTGGCTGCCGTGCATTTAGGCCTTCTGGGGAGGCGCCGCACAGTCCCTGTATAGGGGTTCGCTGCTGGTCGCCTTCTCAGGGGAGTCTGGTGCACGGTCCTGTGGGTCCACCTCCGGACGCTCGCTGCTCCTCGGTGAGCGTAACAATTATATTGGGGCATACATTATAATATGGGGGCTGCATACTACTATATGGCGGAATATAAGGGGTGCATACTATTATATGGAGGAATATAAGGGGTGTATACTACTATATTATTATTATTATTATTATTTATAATTATAGCGCTATTTATTCCATGGCGCTTTACAAGTGAAAGAGGGTATACGTACAACAATCATTAACAGTACAAAACAGACTGGTATAGGAGGAGAGAGGACCCTGCCCATGAGGGCTTACAGTCTACAGGGAATGGGTGATGGTACAATAGGTGAGGACAGAGCTGGTTGCGCAGTGGTCTACTGGACTGAGGGCTATTGTAGGTTGTAGGCTTGTTGGAAGAGGTGAGGTTCCTCTTGAAGCTTTCCACGGTAGGTGAGAGTCTGATGTGCTGAGGTAAGCGTTCCAGAGTATGGAGGGATGCACGGGAGAAATCTTGTACGCGATTGTGGGAAGAGGATATAAGAGAGGAGCAGAGAAGGAGAGCTTGTGAGGATCTGAAGTTGCGTGCAGGTAGGTACCGAGAGACTAGGTCACCGATGTAGGGAGGAGACAGGTTGTGCATGGCTTTGTATGTCATGGTTAGTGTTTTGAACTGGAGTCGTTGGGCGACGGGAAGCCAGTGAAGGGATTGGCAGAGTGGCGAGGCTGGGGAGTAGCGAGGGGAGAGGTGGATTAAGTGGGCCGCAGAGTTTAGGATAAATTGGAGGGGTGCAAGAGTGTTGGAAGGGAGGCCAGAGAGGAGGAGGTTGCAGAAGTCAAGGCGGGAGATGATGAGGGCATGCACTAATGTTTTTGCTGATTCTTGGTTAAGGAAAGAACGGATCCGGGAGATGTTTTTGATTTGTAATCGGCATGAGGTGAAGAGGGCTTGGATGTGTGGCTTGAAGGATAGAGTAGAGTCGAGGGTTACTCCAAGGCAACGAGCTTGTGAGACTGGGGAGAGTGAGCAGCCATCAAGTTTGATGGAAAGGCTTGTTGGGAGGAGATGAGTGAGGAGGAGGAAAGACAATGAACTCTGTTTTGTCCATGTTAAGTTTTAGGAATCGTGCAGAGAAGAAGGATGAAATAGCAGACAGACATTGTGGGATTTTGGTTAGTAGAGAGGTAATGTCAGGTCCAGAGAGGTAGATCTGTGTGTCATCGGCATAGAGATGATACTGGAAGCCGTAGGACTTTATGAGCTGTCCCAGGCCGAAAGTGTAGATGGAGAACAGCAGGGGTCCAAGAACTGAGCCTAGGGGGCGAGATGAGGAAGTGGTGTGAGAATGGGAGACGCTGAAAGTTCGGTCAGTTAGGTATGAAGAAATCCAAGATAGGGCCAAGTCTGTGATGCCCAGAGATGAGAGAATCGGTAGTAGGAGGGAATGGTCTACTGTGCCGAAGGCAGAGGACAGGTCCAGTAGGAGGAGGTCAGAGTAGTGTCGCTTGGCTTTGGCGGTCAGTAGGTCATTAGTGACTTTAGTTAGGGCAGTTTCAGTGGAGTGATGCGGTCGGAAGCCAGATTGTAGCCGGTCAAAGAGGGAGCAGGATGAGAGGTATGAGGACAGTTCAAGATGGACATGCTGTTCTGGTAGTTTTGAGGCATAGGGGAGAAGGGATATGGGGCGATAGTTTGACACAGAGGATGGGTCAAGGGAGGGCTTTTTGAGGATGGGTGTAATAGAGGCATGTTTAAAGCATGAAGGGAATACACCAGCTTTTAGTGATAGGTTGAGGAGATGGGTTAGGGCTGGGATGAGGACTGTGGTTATGTTGGGGATGAGGTGCAATGGGAGCGGGTCCAGTGCACAGGTTGTTAGATGTGATCTTGAGAGTAGAGTGGAAAGATTGTTTTCTGTCATGGTGGAGAAGCTGGATTTGGAGGAAGAAGGCTGAGTAGCTATGATGAGGGGCTGTGGTGATTGTGGGCCAAAGCTTGCTCCGATGTTGTCAATCTTCTGCTTGAAGAAAGAGGCAAAGTCTTCAGCTGAGAGGAGAGGAGAGGGAGGTGGTGCTGGAGGACGGAGGAGAGAATTGAAAGTGTTGAATAGCTGTTTAGGGTTGGGAGGTAGAGAGGATATGAGGGATGAGAAGTAGGTTTGTTTTGCAGCAGTGAGCGTGGACTTGAAAGTGGCCAGGGACTCTTTATATGCAATAAAGTGCTCAGTGGAATGAGACCTCTTCCATCTGCGCTCAGCAATTCTGGAATCCCGTCTTAGTTCTTTAGTCTGCCTCGGTTGCCTGTTGATTGTGCGGGTTTTGGTGTGTGTGAGGGGGGCAGGTGATTCAAGAGCTGCAGAGATTGTAGTGTTGTATAAAGTTGCAGCAGCATCTGCATCGTGTAGAAATGCAATGTCTGTGAGAGGGAGAAGGGACTGAGAAAGGGCGTGTAAATCAATGTGTTTGATATTTCTGCGAGGGTGTGAAAGTTTGTGGAGATGGGGTTGTGTACTTGGCGAATAGAGGGAAGAGAATGTGAGTAGGTTGTGGTCAGATAGGGGGAAAGGTGAGTTAGAGAGGTTAGATAGAGAACAGAGGTGAGTGAAGATGAGGTCCAGCGTGTGGCCATCTTTGTGAGTAGCTGCAGAAGACCATTGGGTGAGGCCGAAGGAGGGAGCGAGTGTTAGAAGTTTGGAGACAGATGAGTGGGAAGTGTCAATGGGGATATTGAAATCACCCATGATGATGGTGGGGATGTCAGTGGAAAGGAAGTGTAGTAGCCAGGTGGTGAAATGATCAAAAAAGGCAGTGGCTGGCCCTGGAGGGCGGTAAATGACAGCCAGTTGAAGGTTGGAGGGGGCGTAGATGCATACGGAGTGCACCTCAAAAGATGGGAGAGTAACAGAGGGTGGTAGTGGAATTGGTGTAAAGGAGGATTGGTCGGACAGGAGCAAACCAACTCCTCCACCATGCTTGTTACTGGGGCGGGGTGTGTGAGAGAGTTGGAGACCGCCATAAGAAAGTGCAGCAGGAGAGGCTGTGTCAGAGGGGGTGAGCCAGGTTTCTGTGATGGCGAGGAAAGAGAGTTTATTAGTGATGAAAAGATCATGAATGTAGGATAGTTTGTTGCAGACAGAGCGAGCGTTCCATAGAGCTCCTGTTAGTGGGACTGGGGGAGCGGGGGCTGGTTGTGGATGAGGGTTTGAAGTGACAATAGGGATGTGGTGAGGAGGACCAGGATTTGGAGAGATATCCCCAGCAGTGAGGAGAAGCAGTGAGCGTGTTAGTAGGTGGGAGCAGGAGAGGCCATGAGGTGGTCGTGTGTGTCTGGAGACACTGGGTGAAATGTGGAAGAAAATATCTGAGGGGAGGGTGAGATGGGCAGGGAGGATGGAGGGAGAGATAAAAAGTTCATTACTGGGTTTAGGGATCAGAGGGGGCAGTAGAAAGTGAAGCATTATAGAGGTGAAAGTTAAGAGACACACAAACATTGTTTACATTGACTATGTATGCAGTTACCTTCCGGTCACTTCCGGCTCAATTCTGGCTTAATTCAATGTAGCATACTTATGTGGTGCATACTTGTATTGGTGCAGACGAAAAGTCTACTATATGGAGGAATATGAGGGTTGTATTATACTATATGGAGGAATATTAGGGGTGCATAATACTATATGGAGGAATATAAGGGGTGCATAATACTATATGAAGGATCACTTTTACATGAACTATAGGGGTGCATTATACATGGAGGTCTATGGGTTTGCATAATCCAATATGAAGGACTACGGGGTGCATTATAATACATATAGGACTATGGGGTTGCATTATATGGAAGACTAATGGGGTTACCTTATACATGGAGTATAGGGATGCATTATATATAGAGGATTATGGGGCTGCAAAATACAATATGAAGGACACCTTATACATGGAATATGAGGGTGCATTATACATGGAGAACTATGGGGCTGCATAATACAATATGAAGAACTATGGGGCTGCGTTATAATACATATAGGACTATGGAGGCTGCATTATATGAAGCCTAATGGACCTTATACATGGACCATAGGGCTGCATTAGAATACATGAAAGACTATGAGGTAAATAATACAATATGAAGGACTATGGGGACTGCATTATAATACATATAGGACTATGGGGGTGCAGTATAATATACAGAGGACTATGGGGTGCAGCATAATACATGGAGGACTATGGTGTGCAGTATAATATATGGAGGACTATGGGGTGCAGTATAATATATGGAGTACTATGGGGTGAATTATACATAGATGACTATGGGGTGCAGTATATACAGGACTATGGGGTTCAGTATAATATATGCAGGACTATGAGGTTAAGTAATATACAGTTAGGTCCAGAAATATTTGGACAGTGACACAATTTTGGCGAGTTGGGCTCTGCATGCCACCACATTGGATTTGAAATGAAACCTCTACAACAGAATTCAAGTGCAGATTGTAACGTTTAATTTGAAGGTTTGAACAAAAATATCTGATAGAAATTGTAGGAATTGTACACATTTCTTTACAAACACTCCACATTTTAGGAGGTCAAAAGTAATTGGACAAATAAACCAAACCCAAACAAAATATTTTTATTTTCAATATTTTGTTGCGAATCCTTTGGAGGCAATCACTGCCTTAAGTCTGGAACCCATGGACATCACCAAACGCTGGGTTTCCTCCTTCTTAATGCTTTGCCAGGCCTTTACAGCCGCAGCCTTCAGGTCTTGCTTGTTTGTGGGTCTTTCCGTCTTAAGTCTGGATTTGAGCAAGTGAAATGCATGCTCAATTGGGTTAAGATCTGGTGATTGACTTGGCAATTGCAGAATGTTCCACTTTTTTGCACTCATGAACTCCTGGGTAGCTTTGGCTGTATGCTTGGGGTCATTGTCCATCTGTACTATGAAGCGCCGTCCGATCAACTTTGCGGCATTTGGCTGAATCTGGGTTGAAAGTATATCCAGGTACACTTCAGAAATCATCCGGCTACTCTTGTCTGCTGTTATGTCATCAATAAACACAAGTGACCCAGTGCCATTGAAAGCCATGCATGCCCATGCCATCACGTTGCCTCCACCATGTTTTACAGAGGATGTGATGTGCCTTGGATCATGTGCCGCTCCCTTTCTTCTCCAAACTTTTTTCTTCCCATCATTTTGGTACAGGTTGATCTTTGTCTCATCTGTCCATAGAATACTTTTCCAGAACTGAGCTGGCTTCATGAGGTGTTTTTCAGCAAATTTAACTCTGGCCTGTCTATTTTTGGAATTGATGAATGGTTTGCATCTAGATGTGAACCCTTTGTATTTACTTTCATGGAGTCTTCTTTTTACTGTTGACTTAGAGACAGATACACCTACTTCACTGAGAGTGTTCTGGACTTCAGTTGATGTTGTGAACGGGTTCTTCTTCACCAAAGAAAGTATGCGGCGATCATCCACCACTGTTGTCATCCGTGGACGCCCAGGCCTTTTTGAGTTCCCAAGCTCCCCAGTCAATTCCTTTTTTCTCAGAATGTACCCGACTGTTGATTTTGCTACTCCAAGCATGTCTGCTATCTCTCTGATGGATTTTTTCTTTTTTTTCAGCCTCAGGATGTTCTTCTTCACCTCAATTGAGAGTTCCTTAGACCGCATGTTGTCTGGTCACAGCAACAGCTTCCAAATGCAAAACCACACACCTGTAATCAACCCCAGACCTTTTAACTACTTCATTGATTACAGGTTAACGAGGGAGACGCCTTCAGTTAATTGCAGCTCTTAGAGTCCCTTGTCCAATTACTTTTGGTCCCTTGAAAAAGAGGAGGCTATGCATTACAGAGCTATGATTCCTAAACCCTTTCTCCGATTTGGATGTGAAAACTCTCATATTGCAGCTGGGAGTGTGCACTTTCAGCCCATATTATATATATAATTGTATTTCTGAACATGTTTTTGTAAACAGCTAAAATAACAAAACTTGTGTCACTGTCCAAATATTTCTGGACCTAACTGTATATGGAGGACTTTGGAGGCTGCATTATAATACATGGAGTACTATGAGGAGTTCATTATACAGTAATACATGGAGGCCTATGGGGTCTGCATTATAATACATGGTGAGCTGTGGGGTGCATTATAATACATGCATGACTATGGGGGCTG
This sequence comes from Anomaloglossus baeobatrachus, assembly GCF_048569485.1. NCBI lineage: Eukaryota > Metazoa > Chordata > Amphibia > Anura > Aromobatidae > Anomaloglossus > Anomaloglossus baeobatrachus. Next base: position 276,717,099 of record NC_134359.1, read on the forward strand.
CATTATAATATATGGAGGACTATGTGGTGTAGTATAATACATGCATGACTATGGGGGCTGCATTATAATATATGGAGGACTATGTGGTGTAGTATAATATATGGAGGACTATGGGGTGAATTATAATACAAGGAGGACTATGGGAGTTGTATTATAATAATTGGAGGGCTATGAGAGCTACCTTATACATGGAGGAACTATGAGAAATGCATTATAATACAAGGAGGACTATGGGGTGCATTCTAATAAAATGAAGGGTTACGTGGGACCCAATATACTATATGGAGGGCTATGTGGGGGCCATTATACTATTTGGAGAACTATATATACGAGGGGGGACAAAGACACAAGCTTGGGATGGGAAAGTTTTGTGCTGATGGAAAGAGGCTCTTTCCCGTAGCACCCAGCTTTCCCATGCTCTGATATGGGATAGCTGGGTGCTGAGGGAAAGATGTATAGCAGAGCATAGGGATGCTAGGTGCTGAGGACAAGATGGATATCAGAACAAAGTAAAGCTGGATGATGATAGAAAGAAGGATTTCAGATCATGGGAAACCTGGGTGCTGAGGGAAAGAGCCAAGCGTTAACATCATTACCCGTACCCCGAGTGTCGGTGTCATTATCCCATACCCCGAGTGTCGGTGTCATTATCCCGTACCCCGTGTGTCTGTGTTGGAGGGGCCCAGGTCCAAACTTTGCACTGGGGCCTATCAAACTCTAGTTACACCACTGCCCAGTAGAGAGATGACTAGATCGCAGTTGTTGCACTGAGGTTCATGATTTCTGGGCACTGTACTGTCTATAAGGCCAGTCACACTGGCGTATGACTCGAGAAAATCTCGCATTGCACTCGGCTTCATGTTAGACAATGATGCAGCTCAGATCTGCGATATTTTCTTCAGTCCCAATCGGACTGAGGAAAAAATGGCAGCATGCTGCGATTGCAGGGAGTCTGGACTCACTTGCACTCATACAAGTTTATGGGTGTGTGTGAAACATCGCACTGCGCTCGGATGACATCTGGATACACACAGAGATAAGTAATGGAGAAGATGGAGAGATTAATCCCTCCCTCTCCCCTTCACCTGTGATCCGATCACTTGAACGGATCACTGTATAATGACACTCGACTCACACTCACAGCAGAACCTGATCCAAGTGCCATTAGCATATCGCATCTGATGCCTTATCCTAGTGTGGCTCTGGCCTAAGGAAAACCCTCTGAACAGCAACTCCATTCTAGTTTTCTCACTACAGAGGTGACTAGATCAGAGTTGCTGCACTGAGGTTCATGATGTCTGATCTCACAGCACTGTTTATAAGGAACGTCCTCTGTACAGTAACTCCATTCTATCTCACTACAGAGGTGACTAGATCGGAGTTGCTGCACTGAGGCTCATGATGTCTGAGCTCACTGTACTGTCTACAAGGACGTCTGGTGTATGTGACGCCCTGGCAAAACCAGGTAGTCACACATTAGGCCCCTGCATAACATCTTCCCTCACAGGGTTACACTCAGCCGACTTGAAACCCTGGTCACCCCCCTTAGGGCAAGACAGGCACACCAGTGGGCGGGATCAGGCGGTTAGGGAACGCCCACCTAGAGCCGGGGCGGTAAAACAAGCAGTGAAGTTTTTTTGGAGTTCAAGTGGAGAGTAGTGGAGGCTGGGGCTAGGTGTAGCTCCAGCAGAGGAGTAGCTCAAGTTGAACGGTGCCAGGGTTGGAGCCCTGGTATCTTGGCTAGGTAGCAGACGGTGGTCTCCGTCGGCAGGCAACGGGAAGACGGAGCCGGAGATCCGAGGTGGACCGGGACAGGGTTGGAGCCCGCCGGTACTGACACCGGAGACCCGACCCGGAAACTGTGCACAGAGGGGGTACTCGGACCCTGAAGCCAGGATCGGAACGAACGGCCTGGCTAATCAACCGATTGAGGGCAGGATTAGAGGTCCTGACCCAACCAAAGTCCCAAAAGCAGGCAACCACCCAGAGAGAGATGGGGCAACCGCCAGGGCCCATAGATCCCACGGGTCAGCGGGCACGGCTCCTCAGGTACACAAAAGGCCTGGAGCGGACTCCCGTGTTCCATACCGGGAAGTCTAAACAAACAACAATAATAGTGCAGAGGAAAAGACGGCGACCACCAGCCCGGGTGGGGGACCAGAGTACAACAGGCCACGGCGGCCGGCCACCAGCACCCTGGTTTACCAAAAGACTTGTGTGATTCATTTAATTGTGAGTAACCAAACATCCCCTGGTACGTCCGGGCGCGCAGTCCCTTGCCATCGCCATACCCTGCACAGAGACATTGGGCCCCGGGTCAACCATCCCTACCCACGGAGGGGTTAACATCGAGCTGCCACCGCATCTCTCCCGGGTGCCCCCACAACAGCAGCGGTGGTGTCCCACTTCACCACACACTATGGGTGGCGTCACGAACCGAGTACAGCCAAGCCCGTACAACTACGTTCCCCCCAATTTCATTCGGCGTGTCCGCGTGACCCCCGGGTCCGGAGGATCCCTCGAGCCACTCAGCGGGTCTGGATCCGAGCAGTCCGGCTGTTACGGGCGTGGGGGCGGCACATGTACATCAACTCCATTCTAGCTGTCTCACTACAGAGGTGATTAGATCGGAGTTGTTGCACCTAGGTCCATGATTTCTGAGATCACAGTGCTGTCTATAAGGACGGCCTCAGCCAGTCCATGCATTGTGTTCTGAGATTGTACAGACGTGCACAGATGTTTGAATAAGCCCTTATACAGATTACATGAAGGCTCCCATACACCGGGCTAAAGTCACCAGGATCAGACAACAATGTGATGTGTATGGGGGCTTTCCGACTTACCTCGAGAATGGATGTCAAGGGAGGGAAGGAACCGGCTTATTGGAATTCCACTTGTTGATCCTTTTGTTCTCTTGAAAGATAATCCACCACCAGAGAAGGCAACTTCTGTTCTCTGATAGAGAACACAAGAACATTTGGCCGAGCACTCCTGTATGTGATAGTCAAGAGAGAGCTGTCGGCCAAACGATTGTAGGGATTGTTTACGGGCCTTAAAGGGTTTGTTTAGTGAAAATAAGTTATCACCTATCCATATGACAGGTGATAACCTGCTGATCAGTGTCCGATCACTGGGACCTGCACTGATTGGGAAAACAGGGAATTTTTATCCATGTTTCAGGTATGTGTGACACCCGTTTTTCACATGGATGCCACACGTACTTATGTTATTCTATGGTGCTCCTCACACATGCGTGTTTTCACATGGACCGTGTGGCCTCATGTTTTCCTGCACGCAGACATGTCCGTTTTTTCTCAGGCAGCACGGGTGTCACACTGATGTGATCCATATGACACGTACCGGAGAAAATATGTCTCTCTGAAATAAAATTATTTTTTATACTCACTTGTCTCCAGCCCTGCTGTCACTTGCTTCCGATCCCCACTCATTATACTCAATGAATATGCACTGCACGGAGGACATGGAAGCAGCAGCACCAGAGACATCAATGCCAGGGACAGCATTGCGGGGGACAGGTGAGTATTCAAGGAACTCTGACGATATCCTGACGACACCCACGCTACTGCGGGTGTAGTGACAGTGGCTTCATGGGTTCATCAAAGTTCATTGGGTACTCAGATGAACCCATGACGTTACTGCCGCGACACCCACAATACCGCGGACGTCACAGGGGTGTCATCAGGATGTCATTCGAGTTCATTGTGAACTCAGATTGACCCGTGACATCACTGCCACACCCGCACACATACTGTTGAGGTCGTCCCTGCGGTGACCTGAGCTCACCTTATGAGATCCAGGTCACCGAACGGAAGCATACACAGCAGTATGTGCGCTTTCACAATGAGGAACGTTCGGTTCTCCATTTAATGTGACAGCAGTATAGGATCAATGTGACCGCCCCCAATTGGATTTCGGCAGACAAGGATTAGGGCTTTGATCGAGAAATAAATTGGAAAAGAGGGCGTCTCGTCTTTATTTATTGAATGATTTTTTTATGTCTTTCCAGGTTTGCTTTTGGGGAATGTCATGGGACCTCACCATGGATTACGGCGGAATTTATTTAAAAAATCAAATAAATTGGTGAATGAGGGCCAAGTCGGAGGTTTTTTGATCAAATAAACCTTGTTATTCTTATTTCAACTACTGGATTAGTAATAGGGGTGTCTGCTACACGCCACCCATTACTAATACCAAGGCTTGATGCCAGCTGGAGCTGGCATCAACCCTACATATATTACCCCATTTGCCATCGCACAAGAGCAACGGGAAGAGCAGAGTCCAGCACCAGAATTGGCACCTCTAATGGATGTTCCACTTTTCAGGCGTCTGTGGGCTGCTATTGTAAGGGCTCATGCACACATAACTGCTGAATATTCTGCAGCGATTTGACAGCACATGTGCGCTTCAAATCGCTGCAGAAACACTGCATAATGTACCCCATTTTTTTGTTAAAAAAGACGATTTCATGCGCTTGGGATGCTGCCCCCACCATAGACAGAGTGGGAGCTGCATCCATAGCGCACGGAATAATTGACATGCTGCTTTTATGAACGCACGGATTTGGGTCAAAATTTTAGCACCCAAATCGCTGTGTCCAAAAAAAAGCAATGTGCGCACATCTCATGCACAATCTACATAGATCGGGCAGTGAACACAGGACGCATGCATTTACGATGCAGTGCTAAACGCAGCGTAAATGCATGTAAGTACGTAACGTGCGCATGAGCCCTTAGGCTGGAAAGGGCCAAATAACCATGGCCCGTTCCGCCCTAATAATATCATCCCCCAGTTGTCTGCTGTACCATGGCTGGTTTTTAGTAAAACGGAAGGGACCCCACAACATTTTTTAAATCTAAAATGAAAATTGGGGGGACCCCACGTCAATTATTTATTTTTTTTTAAATTAAAAAATAAAAAGTGTAAAACAGCTGGTCAAGCCATCTCTCTCTATATCACTATTCTATCTGTTCTATATAATCTTTATATATGTGTCAGGGTTAAAATGACAACGATGAGACTCAAGCGGTCCCTGGGATCTGACTCCTGTTCCAAATCATAATGTCATGTGTGCACGCGAGACTAATAACGGACGAGTCAGTTACATCTATCTCCATGACTGGCACTGACCAAGTGGTCTTTATTGTTTGAAACTTTCTATAGCCCTTGAGAAGTGAAGGGTGTATACAAATGTTTTAGTCCAATTAAGTATCGCAGGTCAAGGGTTCAAGACATATAGATCTGCATAGTCTCTTCCTGATTGGTCAGTCCAGGCTCCAGGATTTTCTTTGTTTATCAACTCCTTTGGGTGTAGACAAGATATAGCAGCCATCTTTAAAATTACATCTGCTGGTATACTGTGTCTAAGGAAAATACACTGAATATGTAATATACATATATACATGATAGTAAGGAACAAAAGCATTCATAAATATGTGTGTTAGTTCACATCTGCTAAACTATATACCTGAGTCTATGAAATGGCTGAATTATTTTTTTTATACTCAATTCTTATCCTCAACATAAGTATTTATAATTTTTCAGGCTTTACACATTAAAAAAAAAAACCCCAAAACATTCATTTCAGTATCTTACTTTTTTTTACCGATACTACACGGACGACCATACCAGCACGTGTGACTTGCAACTGTTTAAACACGGATATCTGAAAGGGGCCTTATGGATACCCATCTACTGTATGTACTATCGTTTTGTATTGTTGCAAATTATGATGTTCTCCTCAGAGGCTAAAAATACTTCTCAAACTTTCTAAGGAGTATTGTTACCCCTTTGTAAAATATGTAGTGTGCCTCTGCCAGAGCCTGTCCTATGGAACAGTGGTGACAACAGCTTCAGACCCTCAGCGACTTACGTCCCTTTAAATAAATAAGAAAAAAGGTTTCGCCCCAAATGACCTGAATCAGGCAGTGTGAGCCTCATGGAGTTATGTTGCCACAAAAAGAGGGAAACACCGAGAAACACGACTGGGGCCTAATAAATGTGGGGCATAAGAGAGGATCAGGGGTTGTTAAAGACAGAAAATACATGGTCAGCGAGATCTGAACAATTTACTGTGGGTCCACATGTCAGGACTGAGGAAACTACCTACAGCAATGTGTGACCGCAGCCCGATACAGATCCAACCGGCAGTGACTGATCACTAATGTCACACTGAGCTTTATCAATATAGAAATGAACATTCAACAGTTTTATTAAAACAAGCATACCAATAATTCTAACAAAAAGGAGAAATATTTATAGCTTTATTTTTATAGAGAACCACTAATTCCATGCTGCACATGGGAACGGGTAACACAAAACACAGTTCTAAATTACAGTGAATAAACCTATTCTCCAAGACGGGTACAGAGGGGAGCGGACCCTGCCCTCGGGGGCTTACAGTCTACAGAATAATGAGGAGGAGACAGTAGTACAAATATACTGTAATATTCAACTTTACAAATCAATACATAGAATTAACCCCTTCAGCCCCGGGGCACTTTCCGTTTTTGCGTTTTTGTTTTTTGCTCCCCTTCTTCCGAGAGCCGTAACTTTTTTATTTTTCCGTCAATCTTGCCATATGAGGGCTTGTTTTTTGCGGGATAAGTTGTACTTTTAAATGAAACCATAAGTTTTACCATATGGTGTACTGGAAAGCAGCAAAAAAATTCCAAGTGTGGAAAAATTGCAAAAAAAGTGTGATGGCACAATAGTTTTTGGGATGTTTTATTCACGGTGTTCACTATATGATAAAACTGATGTGTAGGTATGATGCCTGATGTCGGTGCGAGTTTGTAGACACCAAACATGTATAGATTTACTTGTATCTAAGGGGTTAAAAAAAATTCACAAGTTTGTCCAATAAAAGTGGCGCACGTTTTGTGCCATTTTCCGAAACACGTAGCGTTATTTTTTGGGATCTATGGCTCAGTGACGGCTTATTTTTTGCGTCTCGAGCTGATGTTTCTAATGGTAGCATTTTTGTGCAGATGCTACGTTTTGATCGCCTGTTATTGCATTTTGCGTAAAACTTGCGGCGACCAAAAAACGTAATTTTGGCGTTTGGAATTTTTTTGCCACTACGCCGTTTACCAATCAGATTAATTGATTTTATATGTTGATAGATCGGGCATTTCTGAACGCGGCGATACCAAATATGTGTATATTTATTTATTTTTTAACCCTTTAATTTTCAATGGGGGGAATGGGGGGTGATTTGAACTTTTAGGTTTTTTTTATTTTTTAAAACTTTTTTTATTTTATTTTACTAGTCCCCCTAGGGGGCTATAGCGATCAGCAATCCGATTGCTGATCGCTATCTGCTGATCACAGCTATACCGCTGTAAACAGCAGAAATAGTCACTTTCTTTTTTCCTCTGCTCCGTGCCGAGGAAGAATGAAAGTGAAACTTCGTACCAGCAGGCGTCATCACATGACCCTGTGCTACGATGGCAACCACCGAACGTCACGTGATCACTCACGTGACGTCCGGAGGGGGCGGCGGGTAAGTAAAAAACATGGCCGCGCGCATATAGATCTCGCTGCCAGACTTTGGCAGCGAGATCTAAGGGGTTAATGCGATTCCATTCGGAACATGTAGGCACACATGTCAGCTGTTGAAAACAGCTGATATGTGTGCCGATCCACACCGCCTGCCCGCGGCAGGGGGCGGGGCTTACCGGGACACGATCCATGACGGAAAGATCCGTCCATGGTCATGAAGGGGTTAAGCCATGTTGGACATTGGCGACAATGAAAGAAAAAACTCTTTTGTATCAGAGTCCCGTGCGTTTTAGATGTAAAAATTGTATTTCTGCATTTACCATAAAAATCCTCTTGTTGAATACATTGGAGGACACCGGAGGATGATGTGGATTACACCACACTGTTCTCTCCGTCTCTAAGGTGGGACGACGGGGGGCAATTACACCCTGTTTCCAATAGTCACAAGCTGTATTTGAAGAACAAAGGGAGAAGATTAATAACACACAGAGTTCCCAGTGCAAGCCCCCCCAATGTGCAACACTGCCCCCTGCAAGCCCCCCCCAACGTGCAACACAGCTCCCTGCCCAGCAAGCCCCCCCCAACGTGCAACACAGCCCCCTGCTCAGCGCGCCCTGCAAGCCCCCCCCCCAACGTGCAGCCTCTCTCCCTGTGACCCCCGACATGCAGCCTCTCTTCCCTGCGACCCCCCCCGACGTGCAGCCTCTCTCCCTGCGACCGCCCCCACGTGCAGCCTCTCTCCCTGCGACCCCCCCCACGTGCAGCCTCTCTCCCTGCGACCCCCCCCACGTGCAGCCTCTCTCCCTGCGACCCCCCCCACGTGCAGCCTCTTTCCCTGCGAACCCCCCCCCGACGTGCAGCCTCTCTCCCTGCGACCCCTCCCCACGTGCAGCCTCTCTCCCTGCGACCCCCCCCCACGTGCAGCCTCTCTCCCTGCGATCTCCCCCAACGAGCAGCCTCTCTCCCTGCCACCCCCCCCAACGTGCAGTCTCTCTCCCTGCGAGACCCCCAACGTGCAGTCTCT